>NW_006921678.1:1008723-1010476 GCF_000298275.1 Orycteropus afer afer
AAAAAAAAAAAACCTACAGCGAAAAAAAGTCCAGGACAAGGTGTTTTCACTGGCAACTTCTACCAAACATTCAGAGAAGAACTGAAACCAATCATATTAAAAATATTCTAGAGCATAAAAGGTGATAGAATCCTCTCATATTCATTTTATGAAGAAAGCATAACCCTCATACAAAAACTATGCAAACACACAACTAAAAAGAAAAACAATAGAACAATACCCTTCATGAATATAGATGCAAAAATCTTCAACACAATCCTACCCAATAGACTCCAACATGTATCAAAAAATAATACATCATGACCCAGTGTGATTCACACTAGCTTTGCAAGGATGGTTTAACATTAGAAAAGGAATCAACATAATCTATCATGTAAGTAAAATAAAGGAAAATAACTACACAATAATACATGAAGAAATGGCATTTGACAAACTCCAACACTGATTCTTGATAAAAACTCAAAGAAAAAATAAGAATAGAAATTCCTCAACATAATAAAGGGAATATATGCAAAACTGATGTTGGCTTTGCATATATGCCCTTTATTTTGTAGTAGAATTTCTCTTGTATTCCATTTGTGAACAGGAACCACCAGAGAAGAATGATTTCTATAACCACTTCAATTGAATATAGTATTGGAATTCCTAAAACAAACAAAAAAAAAAATCACTGCCTTTGAGTCGATTACAACTCATAGTGACACCCATTAGGTTTCTCTACAGAAGTAGATTTCCTGCCCATTGCAATAAGGCAGGAAAGGTATATGAAAGGCATTGAAATTGTTAGAGAAGAAGTAAAACTTCCCTATTTGCAGATAAGATGATCCTTTACATGAAAAACCCAAGAGAATCAGCAAGAAAATTACTGGAACTAATTGAAAGATTTAGCATAGTGGCAGCACATAAGAACAACATACAAAAATCAGTTGGATTCCTCTATACCAGGAAATAGGTCTCTGAAAAGGAAATAAATACCATTTACAATAGTTACCAAACAGATAAAATACTTGGTAATAAATCTTACTAGGGACAAAAAAGACATATACAAAGAAAACTACAAAATACTACTTCAAAGAACTATAAAAGATCTACATAAATGGAAGAATGTAATATACTCATGGATAGGAAGATTGAACATTATGAAAATGTCAATACTACCAAAAGCAATCTGTACATTCATAGCTATCCACATTCAGATTTCATCAACATACTTTAAGTACATGGAAAACCTATCACTAATTTTATATGGAAAAAAAAGTGCCCTTGGATAGGCAAAGCACTACTATAGAAGAACAAAGTAGGAGATTTCTTACACTTCAATCCACTATACAGCCCACTATATAGCCACAGTAATCAAAAGAGCCTGGTATTGGTACAATGACAGACACACAGATCAATGGAACAGAACTGAGAATCCAGAAATAGATCCACACTCCTATAGTCAGCTGATCTTTGACAAAGGGATGAAGTCCATTAAATGAGGAAGAGATAGTCTCACAAATGGTGCTGGCAAAATTTAAATATCCATTTGCAGAAAAATGAAAAAAAAAATCCATATCTCAAACCATAGACAAATACTCTCAATGGATCAAAGATTTTAACCTGAAAGCTAAAACTATAATTTTCATCAAAAAAAAATAATAATAGAAGTCAGGCTGAGAGGCGGGGCAAGATGGCGGACTAGGCAGAAGGATTGCACAGACCCTCTTCAACAAAGAAAAGGGAAACCAATTAACACAGACACAGAAGATAA
>NW_006921678.1:1010576-1012065 GCF_000298275.1 Orycteropus afer afer
TTTAAGAATGTCCATATACAATAGAGCTAACAGATGACAAAGTTATGATAACTTTTAAGCCACAACCAATGACTTTCAGTTGGATCCCTGGGCTCAGGACCATGGTTACTGGAGATATCAAGCTCACTTCGCATAACATACTATACAAAAATATTGTTCTATAGCCTACCTTGCTGAGTAGTGGCTGAGTTCTTAAAAGCTTGCAAGCAGCCATCTTAGGTGCAACAATTGATCTCCCTTCATCCAGAGCAAAGAAGAATGGAGAAAATCAAAGATACATAGAAACAATTAGGCTAAGGAACTAGTGGAACTTGTGAACCTCAGCTTATATTACCCTGAGACCAGAAGAACTTGACTGTGACTGGCTGAGAGAAATGGTTTCCTGAGAGATGTGAGAGATACACGCTGCTGAGAGAGAAATGCAAGAGTGACACACTTCTGAGAGAGAGAGATGCAAGAGACACACACTGTCATCCACTCTGAAAGGGGTCAAAATAGGAGATCATGGATAGAGTAGGAGAAAATGCGGAATAAAACTCAAAATCATAAACAACAACAACAACAAAAAGAACAGACTTACTGGTCTGATAGAAATTGGTGAAACTTTGGGACTATGGCTCCCAATTATCCCTTGGACTTGGAATTTAACTCACTCCTATGGCTTCCAGTCAAACAATAGACTAGGTTATAAGGTCAATATTTACCCACAGTAGGTGCACTGGTTAGAACAATCACTCATGAGAGATCAGAAGGATAGTATTTGCACAAGGAGATAGCTCAGACGGCAGGATTGCATAGGACAGAAGGATATAGGAAAAAGGTAAACATAGGTAGGAAGTGGAAAGAGAGCTGTTACATTATGAGGATTACAATCAATGTCATGAAACAAAATGTACATGAACTGTTGTATGGAAAATGAATTTCCTCTGTGAAAAATCACAGTACCAGGTACTGTTCCTGACAACATGACTGGGCAATATCTCACCATTCTCAGGAGCATTTTCATAGTACTTTATCCAAGACAGATCTGTTTGTTCTTCTGGCAGTCTCTGGTATATTCAATTTTCTTGGCCAAAATAATAATTCAAATGCATCAATTCTTCTGTCTTCTTAGTCATTTCCCTTCTGAGAAGAGACTAAATGAATAACCATGGGCCACTAAGTCATTATGCAGCCCAAACTGCCCATGATGAACAGAGTCATAAAGTTAGATGTACACAGCAGTGCTCCATCATTAAATGGAAGTGGTATATAAGAGATCATGCTCATGCCAGACCAGAAGACACAAGTAAGTTGCATGAAGAAGTAGCCCAAATGCCCATGGTCTCCACTTCTGTGACATTATCTTTCCTCTCCCAGTCTGCAACCATGGCTTCCTGTGGAGTTCCTTATGATCATTTGACAAACAAATATAAAAGTTGTACCTGTTTACAGATGGTACTGCATGGTATGTAGGCAACACTTGAAAGTGGGCAGCAGCAGCACTGTA
>NW_006921678.1:1014225-1016043 GCF_000298275.1 Orycteropus afer afer
GAAAGAAAGAACCTAAAAATAGAGAGGGGAAAAAACTTTCAGTTAGCTTCTCAATTACTTATATCATTGTTGAGGGTATAAATCAATCATCTCCTCTTTGGAAGTCACATTTAGGACATTTATTTGACAGATAGACCCACATACAAATGTTGTTGTTTTTGTTAGGTTCCATGGAGTCTGTTCTGACTCATTTAGACCCTATGAACAAGAGAACAAAACACTGCCCAGTCCTATGCCATCCTCACAATTGTTGTGTTTGAGCCTTTCATTGTAGTCACTGTGTCAATCCATCTCATGAATGATCTTCCTTTTTTTCACTGACCCTCTGTTATACCAAGTATGATGTGCTCCTCCAGGGACTGGCCCCTCCTGATAACATGTCCAAAGTACCTGAGATGAAGTCTAGACACACTCATTTTTAAGGAGCATTCTGGCTGAACTCTTCCAAGACAGATTTGTTCATTCTTCTGGCGGTCCATGTCATATTTAATATTCTTTGTCAAAACCATAATATGAAGGAATCAATTCTTCACTCTTCCTTATTCATCCTCCTGATTTTGCAAGAGTAGGAGGTGTTTGGGAGCTCTTGGTGTAGTGTCCAGGGCATTTGACTGCTAACCAGAAGGTGGTTGATCAAACCCACCAGCCACTCCTCAGAAGGAGGGTTGGGCACTCTACTTCCGTAGTGATACCACCTCGGAAACCCAAGGAGGTGTCACTATGAGTCAGATCTGAATCAATGGCAGTGAGAGATTTCACACATGAATATAAAATATATATGTATAAGGATATTAATTTTATCACTGGTAGGAATAGTGAAAGATTTGAAGCAATGTATTATCCATTTATCCATGGGTATGAGACCTCCTTCAAAAACAACATATTCTTGAGATAAAAAAGTTCTGCAGCTATTAAAAAGTCTGCAACTGCTCTA
Organism: Orycteropus afer afer; assembly: GCF_000298275.1. Lineage (NCBI taxonomy): Eukaryota > Metazoa > Chordata > Mammalia > Tubulidentata > Orycteropodidae > Orycteropus > Orycteropus afer. The sequence continues at coordinate 1,015,160 of NW_006921678.1, forward strand.
TACATACTGACATAGAATTGTTTGTATGTTATATTGCTAACTGAAGAGAAAAAAAAAAGTGCGTGTAGTAGACTATCATTAATGTAACAAGAAATATTTGCATATGTATATAATATCTCTGTTCTTGTTATGTTGTTGTTGTTGGGTGCTGTCAAGTCATCTCTGACTCTTAAGAGACCCTATGCACAGCAGAATGAACACCGCCTGGTCCCGCACCAGCTCAGCGATCCCTGCTAGACTCAAGTCCACTGTGGCAGCCACTGTGTCAATCCACCTCTTTTAGGGCCTACCCCTCTTTTGTAGACCCTCCACCTTACCAAGCTGACATCTTTCTCCAGGGAATGTTCATTTCTGATGACAAAACCAAAGTAGGTGAAACGAAATTTGGCCATTCTATCTTCCAAGGAGCATTCTGACTGCATTTCCTCCAGAACAGATTTGTATCTTTTTTTTTTTTTTTTTTTTAATTTATTCTTCCAGAGAATATCTCTGGAAAAATAAATAAAAATGATAGAAGTAGTTTTGGGGAAAGGAATACCGAATAGGAGACAGGATGAAAATACATTCATATAAAATCTTTTAGATAATTTTTTAAATGATGTATAATTAGCTGTTTGGAGACAATGTTCAGGGTAGGGTTTTATATATATATATATATATTTGTTGTTGTTGTTATGGGCCATTGAGTCAGACCTGACTCATAGCAACGCCTCCTTGGATTTCTGAGGCAGAATCAGTAGGAAGTAGATTGTCCCATCTTCCTTCCGAGGAGTGGCTGGTGGGTTTTAACCATCAGCCTTCTGGTTAGCAGTCAAGTGCCTTAGGCACTATGCTACCAGAGCTTGCTCTCTCTCTTTCTCTCTCTCTCTCTTTCTATATATATA
>NW_006921678.1:1016853-1021197 GCF_000298275.1 Orycteropus afer afer
TGGGAGCTCTGGTAGCATAGTGGCTAAGGCACTTGACTGCTAACCAGAAGGCTGGTGGTTCAAACCCACCAGCCACTCCTTGGAAGGAAGATGGGGAAGATAGCTATGAGTCAGTTCTGACTTGATGGCACATAACAACAACAACAACAATGGGAAAAATATTGAATGATGCAGGAAACATCAAAAGAAGATAGTATACAAGAGTCACTGTACCAAAAAGAATTGGTCGATGTTCATCCATTTCAGGAGGTAGCATATGATAAAGAACCAATGGTATGGAAGGAAGAAGTTGAAGCTGCACTGAAGGAATTGGTGAAGAACAAGACTCCAGGAATTGACAGAATACCCATTGAGATATTTCAACAAACAGATGCTATGCTGGAGGCAGTCACTCATCTATGTCAAGAAATTTTGGAAAACACCTACCTGGCTAACTGACTGGAAGAGATACATATTTGTAACCACTCCAAAGAAAAGTGATGCAATAGAATGTGGAAATTATTGAACAATATCATTAGAATCACATGCAAATTAAATCTTGCTGATGATAATTCAAAAACAGTTGCAGCAGTATATTGACAAGGAACTTCCAGAAATTCAAGCTGGATTCAGAAGAGGATGTGGAACAAGGGATATCACTGCTAAGGTAAAATGGATCTTCACTGAAAGCAAAGAACACCAGAAAGATGTTTACCTCTGTTTTATTGACTATTCAAAAGGATCCAATGGGGGGGGGTGTCAAAACAAATTATGGATAAAATTGAGAGGAATGAGAAATCCAGAACACTTAATTATGCTCATGAGGAACTTGTACATAGATTAGGAGGCTGTCATTCAAACAGAACAAGGGGATATTGAATGGTTTAAAATCAGGAAGAGAGTATATCAGGGTTGTATGGTATCACTATACTTATTTAGTCTGTATGCTGAGCAAATAATCTGAGAAGGTGGACTACATGGAGAAGAGTGTGGCATCAAGATTGAGGAAAGACTCATGAACAACCTGAGATATGCAGACAAAAAACAACTTTGCTTGCTGAAAGTGAGGATGACTTGAAGCACATACTGATGAAGATTAAAGACTTCAGTCTGCAGTTTGGGTTACATTTCAGCATTAAAAAAAAAAGAAAGAAAATCCCCACAATTCGACCAATAAGCAAGATCACAATAAATGAAGAAAAGAGTGAAGTTGTCAAAGATTTCATATTACTTAGTTCCACAATTAACACCAATGGAAGCAATAGTCAAGACATCAGACAATGTATTGCACAGGGCAAATGTGCTGCAAAAGAACTCTTTAAAGTGCTGAAGAACAAAGATGTCTCTTTGAATAGTCAGGTGTGCCTAACCCAAGCCATGGTATTTTCAATCGCCTCCTATGAATGTGAAAGTTTGACAATAAATAAGGAAGACTGAAGAAGAGTTGGTGCTTTGAAGTTGTGCTGTTGATGAAGAACACTGAAAGAACCATGGACTGCCCTAAGAACAAACAAATCTGTCCTGGAATTAGTGCAACTGGAATGCTCCTTGAAAGTGAGAATGGCCAGACTTCGCCTGACTATTCCCTGGAGAAGGATATCATGCTTGGTTAAGTGGAAGATCAACGGAAAAGGAAGGATCTCAATGAGATGGATTGACACTGTGGCTGTGACGATGCACTCAGGTAAAGCAAGGATTGTAAGGATGACACAGGACTGGGGAGTGTTCTGTTCTCACATTGGGTCACTATGAGTAGAAGCTGACTCAACAGCACTTGACAACAGTAATAACAACACAGCACAAGTTCACTCATCCTTTCTAATTTCTGCATGTTCTATGGTTTACTCACTCTGTAAAAACATTTTCTTCATTGACAACTCAGATATATAGAACTAATGAGGGGAAAAAAAAAAGTTGCAATTTATGCAGCTCCATTGACAGCTCACTATGTTATTTAATTATTCTTGTCTCTCTGAGCCATACAGGGAAAAAAAAAAAAAAGGTCACATTCACTCTCCTCTGCCTTGTTATCAGTGTCTAAGAAACTCTCAGAAGAGGGTCCTGCAGAAATATTCACTCCTATCACCTGTGAGAATGCTGGACATTTAATCACTCTTCATAAAGAACTCAAGGAATTTTTCTATTGAGAAGAGAAGATTTATCTTGTGTTTCCTCTCACAGAGTGGCTTTCTATTTTATTGGGTACCTGGAATTTTTTTTTTTTAACAAATCATTCTGAGAATGTGACTGGATTTGTGTTATTATTCTATTTCCAAAGTTGTATGTCTGTACTTTTACTTGCTATTTGGTAATTAGTTTATGCTGTGGTCAGTTTTTTATGAATAGGAAAAATTTTATTAAATTATGTTGTTGTTAGTTGCTGTCCAAACAGTTCCAACTCATAATGGCCCTATGAAAAACAGAATGAAACATGGTCCAGTCCTGTGTCATCATCACAATCTTTAAATTATGGGAGGATATAAATACAGATTCTCAGAGTTCATATATTGCATTATACCAAAAAAAATACCTCAAGATATCTGTTTTTGTTGTTGTTGTGTGCCGTCGAGTCAGAACTGACTCATAACGACCCCTCCTTTGGTTTCTGAGGCCGTATCACTATGGAAGTAGATTGTCCAACCTTCCTTCTGAGGAGTGGCTGATGGGTTTGAACCACCAGCCTTCTGGTTAGCAGTCAAGTCCTTAGGCACTATATTACCAGAGCTCCTTCAAGATATCTAGGGAAAACTAAATATTTTATGAGTTATTTGCAAATAATTTGTCTATATACATATTAAAAAAAAAAAAAAAAAAAACTTCTCTCCCTCTTCTTTTTTTCTATTTTTTCACTGACACGCATAATAACATTCAACCACTAGTCACCTCTAGTCTTAATATCACAATTAAGAACCACAAAAAAGAGATTTCCAAATCTATCTAAGGTAACATTCGATGAAATTTAGTTTTCTTGTTTCCAGAGCCACAAGCTTCACTTACTGGAATCTCACCTTCATTTGGTCAGGTAAACTTAATTTATCCCAAGTGAATGTCATCTACCAAACTGACAAATATTTTCTGAAGGTTTTGATTACCCTCATGTGTTGTTCTTTGAATCAGATGAAAATACAAGAGTCCTGAAATGAGCCTCTCTTAACTAGTTTGAAGGCTAGAATGTAAAATAAATGTCTTTGGCTACTTCCTGTTCTATGACAAAGATCATTAGACTCCTTCATGATCACAGCCCAGGGTTTAACCATTTTGAAAGGCATTTATCACATTTCTACTTCAACTAAGTCGTGATTAGAATTAGAACTATCTCCAACCCATCCTCCTAATTAAAACTTTCCTTACAATTTTAAGCCTCACAAACCTCTCCATTTTTCATTGTTTGAACTTATATTGAACTTACTTGTGAATCATAGTAACCCAATGGAACAGAGTAGGCCTGTCCCATAGAGTTTCCCAGAGTGAAGTGTTTAGGAGATCATATTGCCAGGTCTTTTCTCCCACAGAGTGATTGTGGGTTAGACCCACTGACTTTTCAGTTAGCAGCCAATGGGTAATCAATTGTTCTACTAGGTCTCCTTTACCTACTGATGCATGTTATTTATGTCCTGAATTGCTCTGTGTTTCCAAACCTCTGCCTCAAGAACAAGACACATACTTTTATTTATATTGTATCCTCTTGTCCACAGCAAAGTGCTAGGTTATTAGACAGGAATCAACAGAAGCCTATCCATTTTGTGGTAGAGCTGCCTGGAGGAATAGTGGCTCCATTTTTAATTCGTATGTGGATAAAGATCTAAATCTGCTTTAAAAAACAGTCAATTTCAATCATTAAAGAAAATAAAGTATCTCTTAACCTTATTGTGAACCTCTTATTGAATGTCTATTTTTGTGAATAATGACAGAAGAGGTTATGAGAAACAGCTTTGCTCTCAGTGGTGTGGGAAAATGTTTATAATATTCAAAAAATGAAATTCACTTTTCTAATGAATAAGAGACATTTTGAAATCCTCTGCCAAAAAGATTGTTTATATGAAAATATTTTCCCTAAGAGAAGCTGATGTTCAGTTGGAAATCCCTATGTTCCAATAGGGGCCATCAGCAGCTCTTGATCTAAATACATGCACTTGCTTGCTTCAAAAGCATGAAGCTGAATTTATAATTTTTGTAAGAAATGCAATACTATAGTTGGATACAACTCTGCTGATGTATTGTTGCAAAGATCAAATCTTACCCAAGACCACGGCTTTGAATAGATTCAAACCAGTTCATTCATGGCCAATGAAACAAAAAAAGAACAATCTCTAATTTCTTTTTTTAAAATTTAGGTCATCTGGAATGATAACTAGAGTTGGAAAA
>NW_006921678.1:1021757-1023650 GCF_000298275.1 Orycteropus afer afer
TGAGAAGAAACTACTGCAAGCAAAAATTCATTAGTAATCAGAACATGGAATGCACAAAGTATGAATCTAGGAAAATTGGAAGTTGTCAAAAATGAAATTAAACACTTGAAGATTGATATACTATGCATTAGTGAACTTGAATACATTCTACCTCAATTTAGAGACCAACCCCAAAATATATTTGACCCCTTGAACACTAATGACTGAAGAGCAGATAAGTTATGGATGACATCAAGGATATCACATATGAAAAAAACAAATATAACATTAAAAGACAGGAAAAATAGAAAAGGCCAAGATGCATTCCAGAAGATACTCTTAAACTTTCTCTTAATAGAGTACCTAAAGAGAATGAAAGGAATGATGAAGTAAAAGAGCTTAACAGACAATTTTAAAGGTGGTTTAATGAGGAAGTTCAATAATGAAATGTGCAAAATCCTGGAGATACAAAACAAAACTAAAAGAACATGTTCTATATTTCAAAAGCTGAACAAACTGAAGAAAAATTCAACCTCAAGTTAAAATATTGAAGGATCCTATGGGCAAAAAATTGAGCAATGCAGGAACAATCAAAAGAAGAAGGAAGGAACACAGAGTCACTGTCTCAAAGAGAATGGGTCAGTGTTCAAATTCTTTAGATGGTAGCATATGATCAAAAGCAATGGTATCAAAGGAAGAAGTTTAAGCTTCACTGAAGGCATTGGCAAAAAACAAGGCTCCAGGTATTGACAGGTTACCAATTGAGATGTTTCAACAAACAGACACAATGCTAGAAGCCCTCATTGTACATGGCAAGAAACTTGGAAGACAGCTACCTGGCTAACAGACTGGAATACATCCATGTTTGTGTCCTTTCCATAAAAAAGTGATCCAATAGCATATGGAAATTATTAAACATCATTAAAGTCACACTCAAGGAGAATTTTGCTGAACATAATTGAAGAACACTTGCAGCAGTACATAGGCAGGTAGCTGCCAGAAACTCAAACCAGATTCAGAAAAGAACTTAGAACAAGGGGTATCATTGCTGATGTCAGATGGATCTTGGCTGGTAGAAAATACCAGAAAGATATGCGAAGACACTTTGACTCTGTGGATCATAATGAATTATGGATAACCCTGAGAAGAATCTTATATTCCACTTTTAATCCAGCTATGTTGGACTAGAAAATATTGAAGAAAATGACTCACTGACACATAAAATTATAATGTATTGACTTTGGGAATATTTGTATTCTACATCTTATAGAAACTTCTACATCTAACTTTATAAATTTATAATTATTTTATTATAAGATTTTAATAAAATATTCATCTTACATACTTAACTGTGTGCATGAAGAGACTGTACATGGACCAAGAATCAGTTGTTCAGACAGAACAAGGACATGCTGCATGGTTTGAAATCAGGAAAGGCATGCATCAGACTGTACCCTACCATGAGGCTTATTCAGTCTGCATGCTGAGCAAACAATTTGAGAAGCTGGAGCAAATGAGAAGAATGTGTCATTAGGACAAGAGGAAGTCTCATTAACAACCTGTGATGTGCAAATGACACAACCTTGCTCACTGAAGGTGAAAAGGACTTGAAGCACTTCCTCATGAAGAACAAAGATTACAGTCATTAAAATAGACTACCTCTCAACATACAGGAAAGAAAAATCTTCACAAATGGACCAAAAGTTTCATCATGATAAAAGGAGAAAATATTGAAGTTGTCAAGAATTCCATTTATTTGGTCCACAAGCAACACCCATAACTCATCTGTCAGTTTGTCACACAGTGGTGGCTTACTATGAGCCTGGAGGCTTTGGGTGTTCCAAAGACCAGCAGGGTCACCCAGGGTGGATAAGTTTCAGCAGAGCTTCCAGAATAAGACAGACTCAGAAGAAA
>NW_006921678.1:1025375-1033414 GCF_000298275.1 Orycteropus afer afer
TGAAAGTACCATGGGACTGCCAGAAGAACAAACACATCTGCCCTGGAAGAAGTGAAGACAGTATGCTCCTTGGGAGTGAGAATGGCCAGACTTCATTGGACCTACTTTAGTCATGTTGTCAGAAGGGATACTTCCTTGGAAGGGGATGTCATGCTAGGTAGAGTGGAGGGTCAACAAAAGAGAGGAAGGTTCTCAACAAGATAGTTTGACATGGTGGCTACAGAGATGGGCTCTGGTATAGCAAATATTGTGAGGCTGGTGCATGACCAGGCAGTGTTTCACTCTGTTGTACATAGTGTCACTATGAATCAGAGCCAAATGGATGGCACCTAACAACAATAACAATGATATCATTTAGTATAATTGTATAATTATTTCTGGTATAATTACCAGAAAACAAATTGGCTATTTGTTTTCTGGTAATTGACCAATGTTATTCGGGAAGCCCTGGTGGCATAGTGCATAAGGAATCTGAGTGCTAACTGGAGGCTTGGCAGTTCAAACTCACCAGATGCTCCATGGAAGGAAGGTGAGACAATCTACTTTCCTAAAGATTTATAGCCTTGGAAACCAATCAGGGTGTCTATGGTTGAAATAGGTTGATGGCACTGGGTTTGTTTTTTGTTTAGGAATATTATTCTAAAATAAGAGTTTGTGTAGGAAATTAATGCTTACCTGAGAAACAGTACCTTTATTTTCCAGCACCAATTTCAAAACTACTGAATGAAACAGGCAAAGGAAATCACTGATGGATGCCTGCCAGGACCCTACCTTCTAGTGGAGAGAGGAAAAGCCATAAAAAATAAAAGACATGCATAATTGAGACAATTACTCACTGTCATAAATGGCAACACAGAAGAAATCAGGGAGATATGAAAGGTAAAATGTCAGAGTGAACTACTTTCAATAGGGTGGTCACCAAAGGAATCTCAGGATTTGACATTTAAGAGGAAGAAAATGGGAGGAAAAATGGGTAGGAAGGAAGAAGGTGTGAATGAATTAATGAATGAATGGGCCATGTACATAGTCATATCCTTGCCATGAAGTCACTTTCTTTTTTACTTGATTTAAACTGTTCTTATTTTCTCTTACATTACTCTGTCCTCATTTACTTATTGACTCATTTAATCTAAATATTACTTACAGAGTGTCTACCATAAGAGTCCAGTTCTAGCAAATGTCTTTGTTGATTATGATACAGAGAATTCCTACACAATATACTGAGAGAAATAGAGCAATACATTTATTCAAATAGTATATGCTATAGATATATTTCCAGGTTCTTCTCTTCTGTTTAAGATAAGACATTTAAAATAAAAAGACATTTAATGCAAATTTTTAAAAAATCATTATAACTCTCAGGGTGATAATCTAATGTAAAAATATTGGTAACAAATCACTGCCCTCCTATGTTGTGAGTACATTTCCCATACAAGCACTTGAAACACTATTAAATGAGAAAATGGACCTCACACTTGAATAGAAATAGACTGACAACCTCATCAAAATCTAGACTTGACAGAGTCCCTTTTTCTTTTGCCTCTTTGTGTATACAGCATCTTCTCTAGAATTTTAAGTTTTAAAATGCTTTGTACGTACTTGTTGCATTCATGAGACTTTTTGTGAACATGATAGAATAATATTATCTTTCATGCAACTTCTGTAGCATAAAAAATTACATCACATTAGAATTGGGTATGGCTTTAGAAATTGTTTACTCCACCCAACATATTGTAGAAAACTCAATACAGGGATATTTTAAGTAAATGTCTCATACACCTTTGTGGTTCAACTTTCAGTCAAACAATAGACAGACCTATAAGGTGAACAATAATACCAGGAAGGTACCCACTCATTAGAGCAATCAAACATACCATATCAAAAGGGCATCATTTGCCCAGCTATAAAATTCAGAAAGCAGGAAGGGGTAGGAAAGATGGATGAAGAGAAATGGTAAACACAGGGAGGAAGTGGGAAGAATGCTGTTACATTGTGGGGACTCCAATGAATGTCACAAAAAAAAATGTGTATAATTTTAAAAAAGAAAAACCTGTCTCATGAAACAGAAAATTCATTACACAAATAAGATAAAATGCAAAAACCTATCCATTGCCATGGAGTAGGATCCGAACCCACCAGCCACTCCTCAGAAGGAAGGTTGGGCAATCTACTCCTGTAGTGATACTGTCTTGGAAACCCAAGGAGGGGTTGCCATGAGTCTGATCTGACTAAATTGTGGATATAATTGCTAAGATAAGAATTCTAGAACTCTTAAGAGTGCTCATGCAGTATTCCAAACAGAAAAGGGTTATTGCGTTGTTTAAAATCAGGAGAAGTGTATGTCAGGGTTGGATCCTTTCTCCTTATTTATTAAGCAGTGTATATGCTGATCAAGTCATCTGAGAAACTGAACTATATGAAGAACACACAGTACCAGGACTAGAGGAAGATTCATTAACAACCTGACGTATGTAGATGACACAACCTTGCTTGATGAAAGGAATAGCATTTGAAGTACTTACTGATGAAAAACAAAGACTGCAACCTTCAGTATGTGAACCTGTCTAGGAAGCACAGCCAGAGGGCTCCTTAGAAGTGAGGATGGAGAGACTTTGTCTCTCTTGCTTTGGACATGTTATCAGGAGGAACAAATCCCTGAAGAAGGACATTATGCTTGGTAAACTAGAGGGTCAGTGAAAAAGAAGACGACTCTCAGTGTGATTGATTGACACAGTGGTTACAATAGACACAGATAGGGATGGCCCAGCAATGGGCAGAGTTTTGTTCTGGCAAACAATGTCCCTATGAGTGGGAACAAACTTGGAGACACCTAACAACAGCAACAACAATAAAGGAACAACAAAGGATCCCTGGTGGTTCAGTGGTTAATCTCTTTGTCAACAGTTTAAATGTCAACAGTTTAAATCCTCTAGTAACAACAACAACAACAACAACAACAAGCTGCTTAGCAGTAGAAAGATGTGGCAATCTGCTTCCATAAAGAAATTCCATGGGGAAGTTCTACTCTTTTTCATAGGTTTGCTATGATTTGGAGTCCACTGAAGGGTTCTTCTTCTTCTTCTTCTTCTTCTTCTTCTTCTTCTTCTTCTTCTTCTTCTTCTTCTTCTTCTTCTTCTTCTTCTTCTTCTTCTTCTTCTCCTCTTCCTCCTCCTCTTCCTCCTCCTCCTTCTCCTTCTTCTTTTTTAATAGTATACCTAGAATACATAACAAGAATAGTTCTTATTTAATACATGGACAAATACTTCCTGGCATTAGTAGTTTTGTTTTGTTTTATTAATCGTTGCTGTCTTAACCTAGATTTTAAAGTCCTTCACCAATGATGTTTTTGTTGTTGTTGTTATGTGCAGTCGAGTCGGCCCTGACTCATAACGACCCCTCCTTGGGTTGCCAAAGCAGTATCACTACAGAAGTAGGATTGCCCAACTTTCCTTCCGAGGAGTGGCTGGTGGGTTTGAACCTCCAGCCTTCTGGTTAGCAGTCAAGTGCCTTAGGCACTATGCTACCAGAGCTCCTATGATAGCATGCCTTAAACTTCTTTTTTTAATTCCTCTTAGGAGCTACTAACATAGATCATTATATATATCAGCAATTCTGAAGATAGTTCATTTCTTATTTCTTTTTTCTTGGCACAACGTATATACGTGTTCTTAAATGAGTAAATCCTTGTGTTTTGGAAAGAAGAGAGAAGAAAATGGCCTAGGGAAAAACAACCAGAACAAGTCAAGCAAGTTGTCACGGTAACACTAGTTTTAAGACTGTCCTCTGAAAGTTTCTGATATAGCTCATATGTTCAGTTCATGCCTTCAAACCAGTTCATTATGATTTAACTCCCTCCTGAGAATTTGCATTTCCACCCCAGATATACTGAACCAGAATCAACTTTTTAACAAGATCCCCAGGTGATTCTTATAGGTGTATACATGGAAACCACCTGGGGATCTTATGAAAATGTAGATTCTAATTCAGTGTATCTGGTGAAGAAATGCAAATTCTCAGCAGGAATTTGAACCTGAATGAACCAGTTTGAAGCCTGGGTTCTGGATGCAGTGCACCATCCTTGGTTTACATTTGACATCCTGGCATTCTACATCATTTCAATCTCAACTTTTAAAAAGGCCAAACACATAAATGAATTAAACTTCTTTTTTTTTAGGGTGCAACATTACAGTTCTGGAAGAGAGTAAGAACTTGTTCTCAAAATATGAATTTATTAGATTAATCATTGAGTGAATTGATATTTGTTTTCAATGTTCAAAAACATCACAGCAAAAAAGAAAAAAAAATGCAACAACAAGCTATAGGCTTCTTTGGGTATCAGTCAATAACAGATGTATAAAACAGAAAATTATATTAAAAGCAAGTTGTGTTTTGTAAGAGTAGAGAAAGTAAAAATGAGGACCTATCCAGATTATTTATTTTATTTTGGGCCTTCAGGGTAAAAATGTTTAATTATTAATTAAATTTAATTATAAAACTGCAATAGAATAGAACTGTCTTACAATCATACTTTGAAGGATCTCAAACTATTCTTCAGTGCCTTTCTGGTATGTTCAAATCTATAGGCAATATGTTACATTTTCAGTGTTTTGTGCATATTATGTTACATCATCAAAATAACCATCTCAACCCTTCTATCTACTGATATCTCAAGATCTATGCTGGAAAATATAAACAACAAAATACAGTAATTACTTGCAAACTCATTAAAAAAAAAAAAAAGAAATAGTCAACATTTTAGATAAACCAGTGAGTTGATGGACCATGTCTTTCTCATGCTATTTTCCATGTTTGAGAAATCATTCTTCCTCCCCCAGCCAGGATAACTCTTACCAAACTCTCACGACTTAACTCAAGCATAGATCTGCACAAAATCTTCTTTTAATCTTGGCTAATGAGCATTCTGGTATACCTCTTATTCAGTGATCCTCAATCTTGGCTTCAAATTGGAATCATTTGGGGGGTTTAACATATTCTTATCCCTCTGATCTCTTCTAGAAATTCTGATTTAATTGGGTTTAGGATGAAACTGTTTGTTCAAGCCATCCCATTTTGTGGCATATTCTTGTCAGATTCGCACTAAGTGACCAAAACAGTACCTTTAATAAATATGACATCTCATTCTCATTTATGTTAATAGTAATATAGCCATTTGAAAATAAAAATATAAAGATTTGTCTTTCTACCTCTCTTAAGAAGCCAACCCATATATTCACCTCCCACACCTACAAGAAATGTTAAAACTAAACACAGAATAAATGTAAAATGATTAACATATACATTTAATTACTGAGATACTCACTGCTCTCAAGTCAATTTGATTCATAGTGACCCCTCCTTGGGTTTCTGAGGCGGTATCTCTATGAAAGTGGATTGTCCAACCTTCCTTCTGAAAAGTGACTGGTGAGTTTGAATTGCTCTCTGGTTAGCAGTCAAATGCCTTAGGCAGTACAAGCAAAATCAAAGAAAACAAAGAACAACTGCCTTCAAGTCTTTCGCAACTCATGGCAATCCCATGTGCACCAGAGTACAACTGTGCTCCAGAGTTTTCAATGGATTGTTTTCTGGAAGTATCTTATTTTTCTCCTGAGGTGTCTCTGGGTGGATTCAAATTGCCAATCTCTTGGTTAACAACCAAGCATGTTAGCTATTTGTACCACCCAGGGATTTTGAAGTGAGCATGTACAGATAATTGTCCAATGTTATCTTTCTTAAACCAATACCTCAAATAATATAGTTAAAAGAAAACAGAGCATCTTTATAAGATGAAAAAAAAAATTAAAAGAATATTTTTCACAAGATCAAGACTCTTAGAGAAATATTCCCAAGTATATAATTGAAAACATTATTTTAAATATGACCTTCATTTTTTTCGTGGGAGCTCTGGTGGCACAGTGCCTAAGGCATTTGACTGCTAACTAGAAGGCCGGTGGTTTAAACCCACCAGCCCCTCCTCAGAAGAAAGGCTAGGAAAACTACTTCTGTAGTGATACCACCTCAGAAACCCAAGGAAGGTCGCCATGAGTCGGACCCAACTTGACAGCAGAGAGAGAGAGAGAAAAAAAGATTCTTTTTATATATTTAAGAAATTGATTTGAGGAAAGTTAGTAGTGATTAACTGTCAATCATCTTTCAATTTGTCATACTGTGGTGGCTTTTGTGTTGTAAGTCTGGAGGCTATACCATTGGTATTTCCATTACCTGCAGTGTCACCCATGGTGGACAGGTTTCAGTAGAGCTTCCAGACTAAGGCAGACTGGAAAGAGGGACAGGGCCATTGACTTATGAAAAAAATTGGTCACTGAAAACATTATGAATAGTAGTGAAAGATTGTCTAATATAGTGCCAGAAGATGAGCCCCTCATGTTGGAAGACACTCAAAATACAATTGAGTAAGGGCTGCCTCTTCAAAGTAGAGTCACCTTAATGATGTGGAGGGAGTAAAGCTTTCAGGAAATTCATTTGCTGATGGGGCATAAGTCAATCTTATGGTCTATTATGTTGGGAATGACAAATTGAAAACGAATTGTGTCACATTCATTGTCAAAAAGAAAATTTCAAGACCTATCCTGAAGTACAATGCTGTCATTGATAGGATAATATCCATATGCCTACAAGAAAGACCAGTAAGCACTAATATTATTCAAATTTATGCACCAACCATGAAAAACAAAGATGAGTAAATTTAAAATTTTACAAATTTCTGCAGTCTAAAATTGACCAAACATGCAATCAAGATGTATTGATTATTACTAGTGATTGCAATGAAAAACTTTAAAACAAAAAGAAGTATTAGTATTTAGAAAATATACTTTTGAAAATAGACATGGCACCAAAGATTGCATGACATAATTTTACAAGACCAAGGACTCACTGCAAATACTTTTCATCAACAACATGAACTGCAGCTATACATGTGGACTTGCCAGAAGAAATACACAGGAATCATATTGATTGCATCTGTGGAAAGCTCAGTATCATCCATTGAAACAAGGCCAGGAGCCAATGTAGAACTGAATATCAATTGTTCATATGTGAGTTTGAGTTGATGTAGAGGAAACATAAGACAAATCTGCGAGAACCAAAATATAACCTTTATTATATCCCACCAGAATTTAGATATCATCTGAAGAATACATTTGACACATTGAACAACAATGAACAAAGACCAGGTGAAATGTAAGATGATAACAAGAATATTATACACAAAGAAAGCAACAGGTCATTAAAAAGACTGCAAAGGAAGAAAAGAACAAACTGGATGTCAGAGTAGATGCAAACGTGCTCCTGAACACAGAATAGGTAAAGCAAATGGAAGAAATGATGAAATGAAAAAATGTTTCAAAGGGCAGCTCATGAAGACAAATAAGGTATTATAAAGAAATGTGAAAAGATCTGGAATTAGAAAACTGAAAGGGAAGAACACCCTTGGCAATATTCAAACTGAAAGAACTGAAGAAAAAATTCAAGCATTGAGTTGCAATACTGAAGGATTTTATGGGGAATATACTGAATGATGCAGGAACCACCAAAAGAAGATGGAAGTAATAAATAGAGTCACTGTACCAAACAGAATTGATTGACATTCAGCTATTTCAGGAGAAAGCATATGATCAAGAACTAATGGTATTGAAGGTAGAAATCCAAGCTGCACTGAAGGAACTTGCAAAAAACAAGGCTCCAAGAATTGATAGAATACCCACTGAGATGCTTCAACACACAGATGTAAGTCTGCAAGTACTTACTCATTTATGCCAACACATTTGGAAGACAGGTATCTGGTCAACCAACTAGAAGAGACTGATACATGTGCCTATCGCAAAGAAAGGTAATTCAAAAGAATGTGCCAATTATCAAATATCATTTGTTTCAACACAAGTAAAATTCTGTGGATGATAATTCAAAATGTTTGAAGTAGTATATTGATAAGGAACTTCCAGAAGTCCAGACTGGATTCAGAAGAGTACGTGGAATGAGGGATATCATTTCTGATGCCAGATAGATCTTGGCTGAAAGCAAAG
>NW_006921678.1:1033688-1038306 GCF_000298275.1 Orycteropus afer afer
AAAAAAAAAAAAAAAAACCTGCCATTGAGTTGATTCCAACTGATAGCAACCCCCATTGGATTTTTGAGGTGCTAAATCTTTACAGAAATAAATTGCCCAGGCTTGCTCCAGTGGAGTGGCTGGTGGGTTTGAACCACCAACCTTCTGGTTAGCAGTCAGATACCTTAGGCAGTGTGTCATCAGAAAGGCAGACTAAATAATCTGCAATATGTAGATGATACAACTTTGTTTGCCAAAAGTGAAGAAGACTTAAGAACTTACTGATGAACATCAAAGACTACAATCTTCAGAATGGATTATACTTCAACATAAAGAAAACAAAAAAATATGTGTTATCACGATAAATGGAGAATAAAGACTGAAGTTGTCAGGGATTTCATTTTACTTGAATTCATGATCAACACCCATAGAAACAAAGAAATCAGACATTGTAATGCACTGGGAAAATCTGCTGCAAAGATTTCCTTAAAGAGTTAAGACATCACTTTGAAGACTAAGGTGTGCCTAACCCAATCCATGGCAGTTTTAATTGACTTATACGCATGTGAATGCTGGACAATGAACTGGAAACAAGTTTGAAGAGTTGGTGCTTTTCAATTTTGGTGTTGGTGAAGAATACTGAATATATTATGAACTGCTAGAAGAATGACCAAATCTGTCCTGAAAGAAGTGTAGCCAGAATGTCCCTTAGAATTGAGTATGACCAGAGTTCATCTCACCTAATTTGGTCATGTTGTTAGAGGAAATCAGTCCCTGGGGAAAGATACCATAGTTGGTAAAGTAGATGGTCAGGAAAAAAAAGGGAAGACTCTCAAGGGGATGGATTGACACTTTGGCTGCATTGATAAGGTCAAGCATAGCAAGTAGTATGAGGACAGAGTACAACTGGGTAGTGTTTTATTCCATTTTAAATAGGGTAATTATGAATCAGAGCCAAATCTACAGCACCTAACAAGAACAACACCAGTGATTAAGTGAACTAATATGTTGTAAAGTTTATAACTTCAGGACGTTTTTATGTATATCTTTTCTCAGGCTATAATTGATTCCTGGATCTAGTTCTGCAGAATTCATATAATACTAGGCATTACAGAAGATATATTATCTTTTAGGTTCTGCTAAGATCTTTATGAAAATAATATGTATAAATCCAGGCAAAGTATGTGTCATTACATATATATTTTAGAGAGGTTAAATAATTTTCCCAAGACCACATACATAGTACACATATTAAGGAATAATTACTTAGAAACTACTGTGTACCGGTCCTTTCTTAGGACAAAGGATGCATTAGTGACCAAGATGTAAAAGGTAATTGTTTGATGAAGAAAACTTTCCATACTGGAACTCTGGTAGCATAGTACCTAAGGCACTTGACTGCTAACCAGAGGCTTGAGGGTAAAACCCACCAGCCATTCCTTGGAAGGAAGATGGGGTAATCTACTTCCATAGTGATACTGCCTCGAAAACCCAAAGAGGGGTCACTGTAAGTCAGATCTGACTAGATGGCAGTGAGTGAGACTTTCCATACTTACTCAATCTGTATGCTGAAAAAATAATCCAAGAACTGGACTGTATGAAGAACAATGTGGCATCAGGACTGGAGGAAGACTCACTAACAACTTGGGATATGCAGATCACACAAGCTTGCTTGTTGAAAGTGAAAAAGACTTGAAGCACTTATTTTGATGAAGATTAAAGACTATAGTTTCAGTATTGGTTACATCTCAACATAAAGATAACAAAAATCCTCATAACTGGCCTGATAAGCAACAGCACGATAGATGGAGACAAGGTTGAAGTTTTCAGAGATTTCATTTTACTTGGATCCACAAACAACACTCATAGAAACAACAGCCAAAGAATCATATATCATTTTGCACTGGGAAAATCTGATGAAAAGATCTCTTTGAAGTGTTAAGAAGCAAATATTTTATTTTGAAGACTAAGGTCTGCCTAACCCAATATTTGCAATCACCTCACACACACATGAAAGCTGTGCAATGAATAAGGAAGACTTAAGAAGAGTTGATGGCTTTGAATTATGGTGTTGCTGAATACTGAAAATACCATGAACTGCCAGAAGAATGAACAAATCTGCCCTGGAAATGCAGCCAAGATGCTCCTTGGAAGTGAGAATGACTGACTTAATCTCACCTACTTTGGTCAAGTGGTCAGAAGGGACTAATCCCTGGAGAAAGCTATCATACTTAGTAAAGTAGAAGGTCAGCTAAAAAGAAGACCCTCAAAAAGATAGATTGGCATTGTCTCAAAAATGGGCTCAAGTATAACAAGGACACTTAGCATGGCACACTACTAGGCAATGTTTTATAATGTTGTACATGGGGTCACTATGGGTTAGAGTTGACTCAAAGCACCTACCAACATCTGCAACAACTTTCCAATGTGGAAAGAAAGGGAATAAGAAAAAAAATAATCCAACAGAGAAACAGCTGATAGCACTCTATAAGAATAACCAAACTATGCCATTTGAGATGGTTTCAAAACACAAAACTCTTCTTAAAGTTGTTAGGAGCTATCTAGTTGATTCCAACTTGTAATAACCTTATGTACAACAGAACAATACATGACTGAGTCCTGCATCATCCTCACAATCATCGTTATGTATAAATCTATTGTTGCAGCCAGAGTTAATCCATCTTCCTCTATTTCACTGACCCTCTACTTTACCAAGCATGAAGAACTTTTCCAGGGATTGGTCTCATCCAAAGCACTTGAGATGAAGTCTTGCCATCCTCACTTCTAAGGAGCATTTGGGATGTACTTCTACCAAGAGAGACTTGTTCTATTTTCTGGCTGTCCATGATATATTCAATATTCTTGGTCAACACCACAAATCAAGCACATCAATTCTTTTCAGTCTTTCTTGTTCATTGTCCTGATTTCTCAAGTATATGAGGTGATTGAAAAGACCACAGCTTGGATCAGGCACACCTGAGTCTTCAAAGTGATATCCTTGTTCTTACACATTTTAAAGAGGTGTTTTGAAGTGGATTTGCCAATGAGATATGTTGTTTATTTTTTGACTGCTCCTTCCATGGGTATTGTATGAGGATCCAAGTAAAATGAACTCCTTGACAACTTCATTATTTTCTCTGTTTATTAAGATGTTGCTTATTGATCCAGTGGGAGGATTTTAATTTTATGTTGAGGTGTAATTCACACTGAAGCATAGTTTTTGATCTTCATCAGTAAGTGTTCTAAGTCATCTTTACTTTCTGCAAGCAAGATTGTGTAATCTGCATATCACAGGTTATTCATGAGTCTCCTCCAATCCTGATGCTGCATTCTTCTTAATGTAGTCTAGTTTCTTGTATTATCTGCTCAGCATACAGACTGAATCAGTATGGTGAAAAGATGTAACTATGATACCCATCTTTCCTAGATTTAAATGACACAACATCCCTTCATTCTTATCCATTGATTACCTCTTGTTCTATGCACAGGTTCCACATGAGCACATTTAAGTGTTCTGGAATTCTCATTCTCTTTGTAACATTATCCATTATTTTTTATGATCCACAGAGTTGAATGTCTTCACATAGTTAATAAAACACAGGTAAACATATTTCTGATATCCTTTGTTGTCAGCGAAGATCCATCTGACTTCAATAAGATATTCCTCATTCAATGTCCTCTTCTAAATCTGACTTGAGTTTCTGACATTTCCCTTAGATGTTGTGTTGCAACTATTTTGAATTGTCTTCACCAAAATTTTACTTGCTTGTGATATTATGACATTGTTCAATAACTTCCATATTCCTTTGGATCACTTTTCTTTGGTAGGGGCGCACACATGAATCTCTTTTAGTTGACTGCCAGGTAGGTTTCTTCAAAATTTCTTGTCATAGGCAAGTTAAGGCTTTCAGAATTGCATTTTTTGTTGAAATCTGTCAATTAGTGTTATGCCAATCCTGGATCCTTGTTTTTTGTCAATTCCTTCAATGCAGTTTTGGACTTTTTCTTTCATTAGCACTGTTTCTGCATCATATGTTACCTCCTGAAATGGTAGAATGTCATCTAATTCTTAGGTGTACATTTAAACAAGTATGCTTAAAGCCTGTTTAATTGTAGTTGTTGTTGTTATTTGCTGTTGATTCAATTCTGATATTTACCAACCCCATGTTTTCAGAGCAGAACTGATTCATAAAGTTTCCAAGGCCTTTGGAAGCAGATCGCTAGGCCAGTCATCTGAGGTGTATCTGAGTGGGTTTGAACTGTAAACCTCTCAAGTAGCGGTTGAGTTCTCAACCATTTATGCGTACCATGGAATCCACCTTGTACATTTAGAGCTATTAAATAATTGCTGAGAGAAATCCTAAGACTCACATAACTGGAGATATATAGTCCATGCTGACTCAGCAGAACACTAGTATTGCTAAGATGTCAAGTCTGTCCAACCTGATCGATGTTGTTGTTGTTATGTGCCGTCGAGTCGGACCTGACTCATAGTGACCCCTCCTTGGGTTTCCAAGGCAGTTTCACTACGGAAGTAGATTGCCCCATCTTCCTTCTGAGAGTGGCTGGTGGGTTTGAACTGCCAGCCTTCTGGTTAGCAGTTAAGTGCCTTAGCCACTATGCCACCAGAGATCTATTG
>NW_006921678.1:1039132-1040974 GCF_000298275.1 Orycteropus afer afer
GATACTGCCTCGGAAACCCAAGGAGGGGTCGCTATGAGTCAGGGCCGACTCGATGGCATATAACAACAACATAACAGCATAAGATCACTAGAAAAGTTTTGAAAGTCATGGAAATGTACTTTGCTTGAGGAGGTGTTTACATATGTATATGTAAAAGCTCATTAAATTGACAGGTAATTGAAGGGGAAGATTTCTCTGGAAAAATATTTAAACTAAACTTTTGTAAAATACGTGCTTATAAAGCCAAAAAATTTGTACAAATGCTAAAAACAAATTTTACCTCTACAATAAGAATAATACTATTATTCTTCCAACCCCATTTAAACTATCTGGAAAGAAAATTTACAGCAGAGATAAATAATAATAATAATAATAATAATTTCCCAGAGGGAGAAATGGAGAGGGAGAAATGACTGAGACACCTTGGAAGTAAAAGGAAGACAAGGGTGTCTGGACTTGACAATGGGAAAAGAGGAATGAGATGGGGTCAGAGGAGTAAACAGAGGCCAAATCACTTAAGCAGAAAAATAATCTGGATTTTATTTTAATTATGAAAGTGGAAGGAGTCTACAGGTACACATAGTTAAGTGCCCAACTGTGGTTCAAAAGTTTGGCAGTTCAAAGTAACCCAGAGGCCTCTCAGAAGGCCCTGCAATCTGCTTCCAAAAGTCACAGCCTTGAAAACCATAGGAAGCAACTGTATTTTGCACATGTGGGGTAGCCATAAGAATCCACTCTGTAGAAACTAAATCAACAGCACAATGAAAGTGTATAGAGGTCTTGTAGAGTGGAGTAGATTGTATAAGTTGTATTTCAAAAGCATCACTTTGCATCACAGATAGCACATTGTATGAGAACAAAGGTATACATAAACTAGAAGAAAAGTGGTGAAAGCAATGTTATAAACTAGAAGAGAAGAACACTCAGTAGGCCAAGAGAGATATGATGAAGTGTTGGACCAAAGTGGTAGTTGTGACCATTGTTTAGGAGATAAATTAATGACGCCAGTGATGGACTGGTGTGAAAAGCAAGGGAAAGGAAGAAATTAAAATTTCTGGCTAATATTTTCTTCTGCGCAGATGGATAAATTTGGTTTCCATTTGCTAAGTTGAGACTATAAGGGGCAGGAGTGGTTGGGCTTTAGGAAATGGGGATACATTTTAAAACTGAATTTAAAACACTCATTTTTTTTTTTATTGAAAAGATCACAGTAATGTATGACAGATAAAGAAGTCCATTATTAGATAACATTTTGTTTCTATTTTACTGCAAATTTTAATATATTCTTGCACCCGATTTACATTTCCTTTCATTCTCTTCCTGAGTACATCCATTTAAATGCAGAAATTCCTGGTGACAGGAACAATTCAAAGTGTGATATATATTTTATGAGTTAGTGTTCTTAGCTCATTAATATGAATACAAAATAAATTACAAGAGAAATGAGCAAAAGAGCAGCTAAAAATCTCCAAGGGCTATATCTAGGAACAGAGGGAAAGTTCTGAAAAAGAGCAATTTTAGTAAATATGTGATAAAAGTAAAAAGAGAAAGAGGAAATTAATCTTCCCCTTACTTAATAAGACCCTGTCAAAACTATGTTTAATTAAAATATATTAAAATGTGTTCATGCAAAGTCAACTAAAGTAGTACAAATTCCAGAAAAAAATAACAACAAAATATTACCACCGCCAAGAGAAGAATCATGTTATTACTCCTGCAAGACCATGCCAGGCATCTAATAAGTGCTCAATAAGGTTTTTTGAATTTAAGTAATCCAATAGCTGTTTTGGGAGCTCTAGTAGTGTAGTGCTTAAGGCACTTGACTGCTAACCAGAAGGCTGG
>NW_006921678.1:1041360-1043171 GCF_000298275.1 Orycteropus afer afer
CTACTTCCATAGTGAACCATCTTGGAAACCCAAGGAGGGGTTGCTATGAGTTGGGTCCAACTGGAGGACAAACAACAATGATAGCTGTTTGGTCAGCAGGATTTAATCATAGTCATCTGCATTATTATTATCACTATAATCATCAATACAAGCATTTAATGAGCACTTAAAGATCTAAATCATTGTCTTGCAAACTGCTTAGGAGTTCCTTCAGGCTCTGCAAACAGACTCAGATACCTTACAAGAGAAGAAACCACTCATGCTTCCAACTGAGACCAGAAGAGCTGCACTTTGATGTTTGAAAACCATTGCTCTAGAACAGGTATTAACCAAGTTTTCCTCTGAAGAGCTAGCGAGTAAAAATTTTAAACTTTTAGGGCATATAATCTCTGCTACAACCACTTAGATATGTACCATAACAAAAAAGTAATCTGTTCTTCTATCAAACTTCATTTACCAAATCAAAATAGCCAGGTCTGTGGGCAGACAGACCTGTAGGCTATAGTTTAGCAAGACTAATTCTAATGAAACAACTTTATTTTTCTTTAAATTCCCACTTATCCATGTTTGTTCTCTCACTCTTGAAGTGGATATAATGTACAATGATTAGGAAAAATGTGTGAAAATATGGGTTTTTGAGCAATCATCATTAATCTCACAGATTCTCATTCCCATTTATTATAACAAGAGGAATAACGAACACCACACAAATCACAGTTAAGGTCTGTCAAGTTTAAATCTTTTAATATTTGTTCCTATTTTATCACAGTTTTTTTTCATGTTTTATTTTATCAGTTAATTCTCATATTCTTAAAAATGAACCACTGAGGAAATAAAAATGAAAAACAAAATGAGTATGGATATATGAGTATATGATAAAGTGAGAAACGATTAAAGGTTCTTTTATCTTTTTCACATTCACAAGATTCACATGAATTTTGAGTAACTTTGGACTAAAAATACCATAGAACCAATGGATCTAATAGCATCTTTGTGTTTCTCCACCACAAGATATGGTCAAAGCTAGAGAAGAGAGAATTTCACAAAGGTAGCACAGGGCTGGTAGGAAGTACACAAAGGTTTTACAATCTTGGCACTATGTTTTTGACATTATGGGCCAGAAAATTCTGTGTTGTGGATATTTTTCCTGTCCATTATATGATGCCTGACAGCATCCCTGACCTGTAGCCATTGGATGCCACAAGCACCCTCTAGCTGTCACAGTAAATGTGTCTCTAGACACAGCCAAATTTCCCCAGGGGGCTAACATGCCCCCAATTCAAAACTACTGTCCAAGAAGAATCAAAGGAGATCTGACTCTGTCGCTTGTCACCTAGCTTCAGAGTAAAAAGTAGCTATATTTCTGCTTTCAGTCCATAGGAGGGATATATATATTTTTTCCTTTGGCAAAAAATATTTCATATTTTAGAAGAAAATAAGCAAATATTTATATAAAGAATAAAACTTTCTTTCAATTTTTTTTTTTTTTAAGTTTTCCAAAATCAATTAAAAAAACTTTTTTTAAGTATGTTAAATTATGACCAAATGGCTCTGGTAATTTGTAAGGACTACTTACATCACACAATCTTTAAAACTCAAATGGTAATTACTTTTAAAATTTACCAATTCAAACAGGAAAATTACATCTTGTAAAGTCTCATTTGTTAAAAGAAACATAATAAGAAAATTATTATACCAGAAGACAGAATAAAAGTTATGAAAAATTTCTGTTGAAGTAAATACTCTGAAGATTATATAATGATTGCATATCATATTTACTAACATCACTATATCAGACTTGAATTCAAATC
>NW_006921678.1:1045776-1050700 GCF_000298275.1 Orycteropus afer afer
AGGAAGCTTAGTATCACTTCTGGCTGTCCTCATCAGTTTTGTGTAAGACCACTGAGAAACATTATTCACTATTTTCTCCTTAACTCAGTATTTGTGTTTCCCTATTTACTACACAAATTTGTCCTCATATTTTAACATTTCTAAATATTGGATTATGTTAAGATTAATTATTGGATTGTTATTCTATCTTCATTAACATATGAGCTGATCACATCTAGTCTCTTGGTTTTAAATATAATTTAGTTGCTATTGATCACAAAATTATATCTGCATTACAATCTCCCCAGAAAACCACTCCTACAACTATTAGAAACTACTCATACAACTATTAGCCTACTTGAAATCTCCACTACCATATCAAATATGATACTAAGCTTCCTCTGTAAAAGTAACTGAAAGGCTGGTGATGACTTTATCTGCCTCAGTGGACCAAGGAAAGGATGAACAGATTTTGTTTGATGTAGCTATATAGCCTAGCACAGATAGCAGCTATTGATTATCAAAACAACCAAATAACGACCAAATAATCTCCACTAACATCTCAAATATATATATATATATGTTATGTGCTGTCGAGTCGGCCCCGACTCATAGTGACCCCTCCTTGGGTTTCCGAGGCAGTATCACTACGGAAGTAGGATTGCCCAACCTTCCTTCCGAGGAGTGGCTGGTGGGTTTGAACCGCCAGCCTTCTGGTTAGCAGTCAAGTGCTTTAGCCACTATGCTACCAGAGCTCCTATAGATATATAGATATATATATTACTTTGTTCCTCATCTAAATAATTGGTGATTAATCTAATTTAAATAAGTGGTGAGGATTTTTGTTTTATTTTAAGCTGTAATACATACAGAAGACCGTAGTCTTTGATTTTCATCAGTAATGTTTCAAGTCTTCTTCATTCAGCAAGCAAAGCTGTGTCATCTGCCTATCAGAGGGTGATAATGACTCATCCACCACTCCTGATGCTGCATTCTTCATATAGTCCAGCTTCTTGGATTATTTGTTTAGCATACACAATAAATATGGTTAAAGGATATAACCCTGTAGAGGGAACAGTTAGAAATTCAAGCTGAATTCAGAAAAAGATGTGAAATGAAAGATACCATTGCTTATGTTAGATGTATTTTTTCTGAAGGCTGAGAATAGCAGAAAGATGGTTACTTATGTTTTGTTGACTCTGCAAAGACCTTAGACTGTGTGGATCATAACAGATTTTGAACAACACTGCAAAGAAAGGAAATTCCAAAATATTTAAATGTGCATAGACTAAGAGACCTTCAGTTGTTTGAAGAAGGACACACTGCGTGGTTAAACTGGATTTATAAGACTGTAAATAAGGATTTTTAGCAGAAATGTACACTTCTGGTGTAAAATACCTGAGAGTCACACTTAAAGAAATATATGAGCAAAAGTAAAGTAATACATGAGCAAAGTAATATATTTGCAAAAACAGTATGGTAATACATATATACCAATTTTCCTGGTATTTCAAGATTATTGACATAATTCAAAGACTTTTACTTCTGCTTCATCATTGAGCTGAAAGTGTGTTCAAGGACCTCTACTTCCTTAGCTCTGTCTTTTTAATCTTACTGAAATGAGGAACATGAATAATCTCTTGCCTTTATAATTTTCTTGGTGAATGTAGATAATAAGAATTTGTCTAGCACTGATTTTTTTAGCCTCAGGCTGCTGAGTAACAACTTATAACTTTCCTTTCCATTAGTGTGTCAGTTTCACTTCATCCCAAGGAAAAGACCATAATGGAGCTTGCAGAGGATAACTTTTCTTTGAAAAAGCTACTGCAGTTTAAATATGAGTAAATTCTTGTCCTGCACAACTCAAAAACCATTTCAAGTTCAATGTTAAATAAAGGTTTTGTGTTGCTGGAAGTTTTAACATAATTAGCTGCAGTTCAACTTACACTATATTTATTATAATACAAGTGTTATTTTTAAAGGCAACAAAAATCAATTGAAGGTTTTTAATTTTTTTCTTTTTCCTCTAGAGGTTTTATATTTATGCTAATACTACACCAGTCACATTGCATGCATTGTCTTTCTTTTTCACATGTATCCCTCCATTTTTCTACTCATGGTAAAATCCTACTAAACAAATCCATATCTTAAAGAAATAGATAATTAAATTCTGAATACTCTTACAACATAAATTTTGAGTACAGTAAGACTTGAATCCAGTAGCAAACCAATATATTTGCTGAATATATTTATATTTTTTCTTCATTTTACATAAATTATTACTCAAAAATTTACCAGTGACCGTTTGTAAGCTGTTATATGCTTAAGGATATTATTTTGTATGTTCTTATAGTGTACCATAAATACCCTTGGAAAATTTCCACATTTTACAAAAATTACCACACCAAAGGAAGTTGAGTTAGATGAAGGTGACATATAATAAGGACAGAAATATAAAGATCTCTATCTCTACATCAGTGATAGAGAATAATTTTTATTTGCAAAATGATAAAGCCACTTACTTAAAATAGATTTTAAAAATGGGTTATTTCCTTTCATAATTGAAAAGCAGTTCTGGGTTATTTTCATCTGTATTTTCTCACAGGCAGATTATCATCTCCTTTTGAGGAGAGATGACTGCAGTAGCTCGAACCTATAATGAAATGGTAGTCCAGTAGGTGCTCCAAACTACATCATATACCAATCTGTGAATCAGGGCATCAGGGTGTGCTCTTAGGTCTGATTGGTAGTTGAGATTTGGGATTTGGATGGGAATCAATGCCAATTGCATAAAGAATGTTGGACTCAGACTGGGGAGGATGATTCATCCAAAGACAAGACTTTTTGCCAGAGGTGAAATGCAAGCTGGATAGCCAGAGAAAACGATGTCCATCATAATGAAAATTGCTTTATAATTGGTACAAGACAGAGACAACAAAATATATTTTCTGTTTTGTAAAAACCATGTTTACAAATGTCACAGTTTCAACTTCCTCCCATATGTCCTCAGTGCTTGGAATTGTCTGTCAAAGGCAGCTGATTTTGGAAACAAAGGCTGTCTGGTGAGAAATACGTAGAAAAAAAGAGAGAGAGAGAAAGAGAGATTCCCCTATCACTCTTCCTTCAGTTTCATTTTGCCTTGATTATAGTAATTTTTAGTATTTTTCAAAGTATTAATATTAATCTATATAAGCTATACAGTCATGTTCCAAAAGATATTCCCAATACTTCCAGAAGCATGTGGCTACTTTAATTTCCTTACCCATTAAATTTGTTTTTAATGAACTGAGACCTCTAATGCAAACTTCTATTTTACTGTTTTATTTTCTTAGCTACTTATAATCCCCTTTTGCTATTTTCTTACCAATATTATATTTCTGTTAACATTTGATCTTTCATAAGGGTGAAATAATAATCTTTGGAGAACATTCTGTGACTACAGGAAAAAAAAAAAAAAGCTTAGATTGGTTTAATACACTCAGTTTCTTCTTTCAGGGACCAGCTTTTTGATTTTATCAGGTGCCTTGATAATGGACTTGAGACAAGTTGGAAAATTAGGCTGTCAATGAGTGCAGGTATAGAAATAAATATAATCTAAACATTTACATTTTATCCAGCATGTTAAATGTAGACATATAATAGTGTAAATACATCACATAAAGGTGGTCTTAAAATTACATCTATTGAAAATAGGCCAAGAAGAAAACATTCAATTAAAATTGAAAAGATCAATAATTGCTTACCATGGTGACCTAAAGGATTTGTTTGCTCATACATCTTATATGTCATTGAATATTACAATAGGAAGAAAACTGAAAAGTTATTTACTTTAAACTTTTTCCTGCATAAATGTGTCATAATTTAAGAATATAGATTAAATGTCTTACAAAATTACACAGCTATAGTCTAACTTAAACATAAAATAAAAGGGCTTTACTCACAGACAATTTATGTATCATCTATTTAATAATTTATGAACACATTATGCCCTAAACCAAGATCAACTGGAATGTCTTCTGTTCAACCCTTACTGCTTTGAAACTTGACTTTATATGCAATAATATGTATACTTTGTAACAGTGAGTAGATGACAGAAAGATACATGTTGAAATAGAAAGGGAAAAAAAATGTCAAGAAAATAAGATCACTATGGGTATTTTTATTATGCAGAATTTTCTTTTTTTTTAATGTATGGAATAGAGTTAGCATTATTCAAAGATTAAATATTGGAAGAAAAATTCTAGCTTGAATATTTTAGTTTCATGGCCTCAGAACATGAATTTTATCACATAATTCAATCTCTTTTGATTCCTTTCAAAATTTGATGAAGTAGAACTTCAGGATCTTTGGAGGCTGAAATATATCTAAGACACATAATTCAGAATCTTTATTTGCCTATTGATTTACACTTCTAATGTTCAAGACTGATGAAGCTAGAATAGCAGACATTGGGATATGGCTATAGAAAATAAATTTTATGTAAAATTCAGTTCCATGTAGTACTTGCAAGGTAAATGTAACAGACTTTCTGAATCTATCCTTTTAAGATAACTGGGCTCTAAATATATATATATATATATATATATATTTCTCTTAAATCAATTATTGCACAAAGCTCAAAATGTTGCTTATCTTTGGAGATCTACAGTCAAGAAGACATAGTTTGAAGTCATCTTTTAAAAACAAAAACAGTGACCTTTTGTTTGTTGTTTGTTTTAAGGAAATTTAAATGAAACCAACAGACTTTACCCCATAATGATAATAACATGAGTGGACATACATTTTTGAAAAAATTATATTTTAGAATAAATTTAGATTTACATAAAGTTGGAAAGATTGTACAGCATTTCCATATATTCACATCTAGTTCCCTCTATTTTGTTATTTTATATAAGTATGGTACATTTCTCACAACTGTTGTTGTTGTTGTTATTTGCCGTCGAGT
>NW_006921678.1:1054565-1060974 GCF_000298275.1 Orycteropus afer afer
AGAGTATTTTGGAAAGCATTGAAAAGCATGAATGCTTACTTCTCATATCCAGGACAAAATTATTGGGGAAAGCAAGCACATTTATTGAGGCTAAAGAATCAGAAAATATTTAGACATCTATACCCTAAGAGTGGACCTTCTTATCCCATGGCCTAGGGGTACCATACATAGAATAAGAAATTTTCCACCTAACTTAGAGAAGGATGCAAAATGGCAGAGAGCACCAATAGAGTGGAAGGAACTAAAATAAAGCAGAGAAAGCCACAGACTAAGAAGACCTCAAAACTACAATAAGAGGGGTCATGGACTTCATCAGGTTTTGTAAGCAAAAATCCAAAATTGAACACATCAAAATTCAATTTTCAACAGTGAAATCAAGGAAGGTGAAGTTATAATTTTCATGCAGTGCTATAATGTATTAAATAAAAGATTAAAGAGCTTGGCATGTATATTTTATCTGATAATATGGTAAAGTTACCTAAACATGATGTCAGATGTTTGGACAGAGGCATAATTTCAGTGCTTGCCATAAGTGCTATTTTACATAGATAACAGCTCTGATCCCAACCTTACAGCATGTGTGATTTGCAATGAACCATACTTATGACCTTCTATTCTGTGTATGTGTACATTTTGTCTTTAGTAGTATGCTCTACATATAATGCTACATTGTATACAGTAGTACTGTATACTTACACAGTACAACTTATACTGTAATATTGCATATTCACATAATTTGCTGATGTTATTCTCTAATGTTCTCTTGCAGTTCTTCAATATGATTTACTGTTCAAAGCACTGCTGTATAGCAAGCTATTATAAAGGAGAATTTCATAATGCCTTTTTAGACCAGAATTTAAAATTAAACTTTTAAATGAAACTCAGTTTTGGTCAATAAAACTTGTCTCTTTATATTCCAGGCTGAATCTCCATGTTTGCCCAGCTGACTTTTCACAGACAATTGGTAATTAAGAGAGTGTTTTCTCTTGGTGGTTAACTGAAAGAAATATACTCTAAGGAAAGAAATCTTGACCCAGTTGTATTTTATATAAAGTGGGCCTAAGAAATATTTCTTTATGACAAAGATATAATAAAGAGAATTGTTTTGAAAGGGTCATGGAGCCAGCTTATGTAAAATTTCCAAGATAACTCAAAGCATTTTGTTTTAACAAGCTGATTCTGGGAAATGAGCTTCGGGGAAAAAGAAAAAGAAAAAAAAAAAAAAAAAACGGTCCTTACAAATTCCTGAAACATTTATTAAAAATTGTTTAAACATTGACCAGTTATGTTTTATGATCCCACCTGCAGCGTATGTGACTGTGATTGAGAACTTTTTGTAATTAGTTCCCGAAATCCCTCACTGTAAGCTTCTACACTCAATTATCCAATGGATGTCATTCCCTACTTGAAGAAGGGATGTCATTCCCTACTTCAACCCTCCCTTTTGTAACCTCAATCTAAGCTAATCAATGATTTTATTGTAATTGCTTTATTTCTTGCTCTATTCTATCCCTGCTTGGAACTCTCTTTCCAAAATCTCTATGTTTTCACTTATGTAAGCTGGCTGGTGGATTCCCATCAAACGTCTCTCCAATGTCAAATAAGTTCTCTGAGTTTTCATTCAAGGTCTGAGTGGCTTTTTCCCCAATGACTCTATAAAATCTAAAAAATAAAAACAAATAAAATTAAAAAAAAAAAAAAAAACTATTCAACTCATATTACAACTGACATATAAAAATGTGTGGCCAGAATGGAGCTTCATCATCGGGAGCTATATATGCATGTTTTGGCTCCTTCGTGCCACTTTTTTTTTTTTTTTTTTTTTTAGCAGTCCATGCTACTCTTAGTATTCTCCAACACCACATCTCAAAAGCATCAACGTTTCTTTGGTCTTCCTTATTCATTGTCCAGATTTCGCATGCATAAAAGGTAATTGAAAATACCATGCCTTGGGTGAGGTACACCTTAGTCCTCAAGGAGATCTCTCCGCTCTTCAACTTGAAAGAGGTCTTTTGCAGAAGATTTGCCCAGGGTAATACATCGTCTGATGTCTTGACTGCTGTTTCCATTGGTGTTGATTGTAGAACCAAGTAATATGAATCTTTGACAACTTCAATCTTTTCTCCATCCATCGTGAAGCTGTTTATTGGACCAGTTGTGAGAATTCTTGTTTTCTTAATATTGAGGTGTAATCCATAATGCAGACTGCACTCTTCAATCTTCATCAGTAAGTGCTTCAAGTCATCCTCAGTTTCAGTAAGAAAAGTGGTGTCATCTGCATATCTCAGGTTGTTTATGAGTCTTCCTACAATCTTGATGCCACGTTGTTCTTCATATAGTATAGTCCAGCTTCTCGGATTATTTGTTGAGCATACATATTGAATAAGTATGGTGAAAGATACAACCCTGACTGACACCCTTAATGATTTTAAACCATGCAGTATACTATTGTTCTGTTCGAAGAACAGCTTCCCAATCTATGTACAAGTTACACATTAATACAATCAAGTGTCCTGGAATTTCCATTCTTCTCAATGTTATTCATAATTTGTTATGCATACAATCAAATCCTTTTGCATAGTCAATAAAACATATGTACACATCTTTCTGGTATTATTTGTCTTCAGTTAAGAGCCATCTTACATCAGCAATGATGTCCCTCATTGCATGTCCTCTTCTGAATCCAGCTTGTATCTCTGGAAGTTCTCTGACAATATACTGCTGCAACTGTTTTTGAATTATCTCCAGTAAGATTTCACTTGTATATGATACTAATGACATTGATAATTTCAAGATTCTGTGGGATCACCTTTCTTTGAAATGTGTACAAATATGGGTCTTTTGCAGTCAGTTGGCCAGGGAGCTGTCTTCCAAATCTCTTGGCATAGCCAAATTAGTGCTTCCAACACAGCATCCATTTGTTGAAACATCTCAGTGGGTATTCTATCAATTCCTGAAGCCTTGTTTTTCACCACTTCTTTCAGTGAAGCCTTGACTTCTTCCAGTGCAGCCTTGACTTCTTCCTTCAACATCATTGGTTCTTGATCTTATGGCACTTCCTGAAATGAATGAACATTGACCAATTCTTTTTGGTATAGTGACTCTGAATTCCTTCCATCTTCTTTTGATATTTCCTGCATCATTCAATATTTTTCATATGTTGTTGTTGTTATGCACCGCTTAGTCAGCCCCGACTCAAAGCGACCCCTCCTTGGGTTTCTGAGGCAGTATCACTACGGAAGTAGATTGCCTAACCTTCCTTCTGTGGAGTGGCTGCTGGATTTGAACAACCGGCCTTCTGGTTAGCAGTCAAGTGCCTTAGGCACTATGCTACCAGAGCTCCCGATTTTGCCTATAGAATCTTTCAGTATTGCAACTCAAGGCTTAAATATCTTCCTCAGTTCTTTCAGCTTCAGAAATGTTGAGCATGTTATTTCCTTTTAGTTTTCTAACTCTAGTTCTTCACACATTTCATTATAATAATTGACTTTGTCTTCTCAAGCTGCTCTTTGAAATCTTCTATTCAGCTTTTTTATCTTGTCATGTCTTCCATTTGCTTCTACTCATTTTGAACCATGCCATAGCAGACAGTGGAGGTCCCAAAAGCTTTATTCCATCGATATCATTAAGGCCATCTCTACTCTGAAGAGTCAGCTCTTCCGCAGTCATATTTTGAGTGCCTTCCAACCTAATGGGCTCATGTTCTGCCTCTATGATGGACAATTTTACAGGGCTAATCATAAAGTTTTCCAGTATTATATCAGAAAGTGTTTCAGTGCTATTCATAATGTTTCCACACTGGGCAATTATTTGAGAAGTTAATGGCTTCTTCCTTCTTCCTTCTTCTGATTATGCCTTAGTCTGGAAGATCTGCTGAAACCTGTCCACCATATGTAACCCTGCTGGCATTTTGCAACACTGGTGACATAACCTCTAGCCTCAGAGTAACACACAAGCACCACAGGATGACAAACTGACAGACAAGTTCCTCTCCCATAGTTGTTCCTAGGAGCTCTGGTGGAGTAGTGCCTAAAGCATTTGACTGCTAACCAGAAGGCTGGTGGTTCAAACCCACCAGCCACTCCTCTCAAGGAAGACTGGGCAATGTACTTCCATAGAGATACTGCCTCAGAAACCAAATGAGAGGTTGCTATGACTCGAAATCACCTCAACAGTAACCACTCTGCTCACTTCCATGCCTACCTATCCAGAGCTCATCCTTAAAATAAAGTCCCCCATCCCCTGAAGCCCTGAACTGCACACCTGCCTACCTATCTGGGGACAAGCCTTAAAATAATATCTAATGAACTATTACTTATATATATATATCTGTTGCACCTAAATGAATTGGTACCTTAAGTGAATAAAAACAATTAAGTCCTTCAATTTAAAAGCATCTTTCAAAATTAAAGAATCAGGTAGCCAATTAATCCTGGGGATTTGATTCCTACAAAGGTCTTGTGATTCTGCATAATGTATAGTTGATGATGGAAACATCCCTTACCTATTACCATGTGTGAACTTCAGGTAGAGATTCTGCATAATGTATAGTTAATGATGGAAATATTCCTTACCTATTACCATGTGAGAACTTCAGGGAAACTACTACATGTGAATTACATTTCTCACTGAATTATGGTACCAAATTCAGCTTTTTTTTTTTTTTTTTTTGTCATAAGACCACCTTGACAGAATGTAACATTGAAAACTATTTATGAAAGATCTTTCATGATCTAGGAGAATTAGTGCAGACTATAATAATCTAGACTGATGAACATCACTTATTTTGCCAGGGTGACACCAAAGCTCTTTCTTCTGAGGACTGCAAATAACAAATACTTTGGTCTAGAAAACATAAGTGCTATGGTCCAGCCCCATCTTTATGAAATAGCTGTGGTATTCAGTAAAACATGCAAAGAAGAGTTGTAACAGGAAACAATAGTGACCAGGCCATGGCACTATCTAAAATTCAGCAATGAAGTTTGTTTCAGAGTTAGCAATGAAGTTTGCTGTGATCCTATTTTCTTGACAGGTGACAGTTGTCAGTAATAAAGTAGACTTATGATTCGTATTCAAATGTGACCAAACCAGGAAGTCTTATGGGATTTTTGAAGATGAATAGCCCATGATAAGACTTTCTGCTAATTTTTCAGGAAATATGAACCTATTTTGTAATCACAGGCAGATAAGACTAAATATTTATATTGTGTTAAAATGAACATATATAATTTTAATAGAATTAGGAATTATAGTTACTTGTCCTCATTCCAATATTGCATTCTGACTTTTTTTTTTTTTTTTCCTGGCAACAGCCTATTTTATTATTCTGAAAGGGTTAAAGCTTTAAAGAAAGAGTTCAGCAAAGACATGATTCATGAAGATCCTATAAAACATATTTTTACAAGTTAAAAATTTTATATGTTAAACAGAATTTTCCAGTGAGGTTAGAAATTATCCAGGTTAGTTACTTATGTTATCCGTGATTATGTATAATTATAATTATTACCCTGAAATCTTGGTCTTCTTTTTTTTTTGTCAATCTCTTACCTGTTATGGTATCTTTGTATTCTTTATTGAAATTACCAGCCTGCATATAAAATTGAATTATTTGAACATAACTGTGGAAATTGTATCCCTTAAAAATATATATTGCATCCCCATTGTGTGATAGGCATATAATAAAATTAGCAATAACCTCTAGCAGATATATATTTGACCGAATAACTTTTAAAGAAATATAAAGACCAATAAATTAACATTAATATATCTTATAACATAAAGTGTTTCAGAAAGAGTGAGTGTTATTCTAAATCAATCACTCAGGTCACGTTAAAAGGACATACACTCATACACAAAGTCTAAAGGAAATTGTTCATAAATAGTACTTAGATCAGTTTATTTTTGAGAGATATTTACAAAGCAATAAAGAGAGAAAGAGAAAATTCTACTACTATCAGTTATCAAGGTACTTTCCTTTGAGATATATGATAAACACGAAAGTTGAAGATGAAGTTGTATTAGTATTTTAAATTGATAAGTACAAATAGGCAATGAAAGGCAGGTAATTCCAAAAGAAAACCATTATTCAAAGTACAAGCATGATGTAAAAGCATAAGTCAGGTATTCCAAGAAATCAAGGGACTGATACTGGCTTAAGAAGGAACTAAATGTCCCATTTGAAATAACACGATTTTGAGATATTGCACAGTTCCAGCTACTAATACTCAATTTACCAAAATGGATCAAAAGTCTATTTCTAGTTAATTTTAAACTGCAACTCTGCTAAATTAAGCATCTTGTGTGACAGTTGTTTTGAAAGGCATGGAGAAGTTCTTGTGAATTATTCTCATCCCCCAATATCTCTCACCATCATATAGCCAATGTCAGAAATTTCTCCATCCGTTATATT
>NW_006921678.1:1063854-1071715 GCF_000298275.1 Orycteropus afer afer
AAAAAAAAAAACTACTCAGGAAATATGCTTTTGCATATAACCCTTCTTCACTGGAATAGGAAAAGGGATAGAGCTAGCATTTTTTATGTATGTGTGGTAGCCATGTCTAAGTGTCATGTTCAGTTGTCCAAACTAAATGTTATTTAAAGAAATATTTCTTGGAAAGTGCTTTGCTTCACGATAAAAGCAAAGGCAGAAGAGTTGCTCATGCTGCTTCTTTGCCCTTTCTGCTAGTTGAACAAATACCAGATGCAATCATCTTGCTGCTTCTCTGTCAAAATCTTGACAATTTATGTATCACTGAATTAAAATTTTAGTCTCTGCGACCTACAATAATGCTATAATTTCAAAGCTATAGTTTTCTCTACAACCACTGTGACTACATTGTAAAAAGAATAACCCCAATTGGAAAAAAAAAAAGTGACCTTAAAAGAGAATCGTGACCTCAAAGTTCTGAATGCTTGATGCCATTCTCTGATGCCTTTAAAGAGGTGAAGTTTGTAATCTATATAGACTTAAATGCTGTTTACAGATTGTGGTTTGGTCCGATGTTGCCTAGATTATCATGCCTCATAGAAACACTAAGAAGAAAATTATTCAATGATACGTAAAGTTTATTTTACTTTATTTTTTCCCAATAACATAATCTAACATTTTTCAATATTTCATTAAATTTGCATGACATACTATGTTGGCAAAGAATGCCAAAAGTACCATGCAATGTTAAAAGAAGTAACAAATCTGTCCTGGAGGAAGTGCAGCCGGAATGCTTCTTGGAGGTGAGAATGGTCAGACTTCCTCTCAACCTACTTTGGTCATGTTGACAGAAGGGACCATCCCCTAGAGAAGGATGTCATGCTTGGTAAGGTGGAGGGTCGACGAAAAAGGGGAAGGCTCTCAACAAGATAGATTGACATGGTGGCGGTGGTGATGGGCTCAAGTATAGCAAGGATCATGGAGCTGGCTTAGGAATGGGCAGTGTTTCGTTCTGCTGTGCATAGGGTCACAGAGTTAGAGATGACTCTATGGCACCTAACTGTTGGAGACCAAGAAGGAAATTACCAAAGGACAAGAAAAGGTAAGGCCTCAGCAACAAGAGAAGGCAAGGGATTTCTCATGGTTAAATGCTTACTTGGCAATACGTTAAGTATCAAAAGTAGCTGTCATTCCAGTACTGCATGTTTTTTATCTTATTGGGACATTTCATACTTTGGGTCACTGTGCCTAGTAAATATTTATCATTTTACATTCCTTATTCCTGAGCAGGGTTTTATGATTGTTTTAATGACCATCTGTTGTACCTGAGCATGTAGAAGAGTAAAACTTTAACTTTGTAGAGAATAAGCTGATTGTATGGATTCCAAGAAACATGATGTAATCATGTATAAACATATAAATAAAGTAGAACAAAGGTATCAGGGGTGCTCTCGCAGAATATTCAGGGTGTCCGCCTGGCCCCCATTCCTTTCAAAAAACCATTAATCCTTTCGTGTGGTTTCCTTTTGTGATCTGTGTGGTTTTGCCAGATGCAGCAAGTGGCGCCCGAACAGTGACCTGGAGCAAAGTGGCAATTGCAAGAGGATACCCCACTGAGTGAAATCAGAGCTCTGTAACGAGAAAAAATGCAAGTGTGGATGAATTCATTAAGTTTCTTTTCAAGCCAGGCTGACATGGGGAATGCAGGATCACATGAGAGGGATTGTTATATTTCTGTTCTTAAGGCATTGGTCAAAGTGCGATGTTTCTCAGTGTCCAAGAAGTTATTAGGGGATTTTTTGCAATGTATAGATCACTGTTGCCCTTGGCTTCCTCAGGAAGGAACCATTGATATAATGGCCTGGGAAACCATCAGTCAACAAACGATTGAACATTTAAAAGAATATGGGCCAGAGGATTTTCCAGAGCGTGTATTTTCTATTTGGAGTATCTTAAAACTGTGTTTAGAATTAGATGAGGGAATAGGTGTCCAGAAGGCTAGAGGTTCAAACCCACCAGCCACTCCTCGGGAAGGAAGGTTGGGCAATCCTACTTCCGTAGTGATACTGCCTTGGAAACCCAAGGAGGGGTCGCTATGAGTCGGGGCCGACTCGATGGCAAACAACAACAACAACATAGATCCTAAAGTCAGAAAGAAGAAAAATGTAGACACAGGTTCAAAATTAAGAGTTTAAATTACAAGAAGAAATAGTTAAACAAAAGATAGAAACTGAACCCTCAGAAGTAAAGGAGGAGAAATTACATACTTCCTTAAATCCATTTTTAGATCAGGCTATTGCAGCTGTTACTATGCCTGCCAGCGCTTGCTCTCCTTGCCTTTTAAGCATTTCCCACCCTTAGGGAAACAAGTTAGTTAGTTACCACTCCCCCCTCCCCTTATCACCTATACAAACTGTGGTTCAAAAGCCAAGGGCCATGGACAAGGACATTCCACTAAAATTGAGACATGTTTTTCCTGTAACAGAGCAGTTAGACCTACAAACTAATCAACCAATGCAAGGACACAAAACATTTTCCTTTAAAACTCTCAAAGATTTGAAACAAGCTACTGCCACCTATGGGCCAATGGACCATTTGTAAAAACCTTAATAGAAACCGTTGCTCAAGAAGTTTTGTGCCCCTATGATTGGTATATGCTGGCTAAAACTGCTTTAGAAGGAGGAACTTATCTGATGTGGAAAATGCATTTTCATGATTTTTGCACAGAGCAAAGTATGGGAAATCAGTAGCACAATGTTCCCATTAGATTTGAAATGCTTTCTGGCACCGGGCAGTTTTTAGAAGTTGCAACCCAATTAAATTATTCCTTACAAGTATATCAGCAGATATCAGCTGGAGCCTTTCAGGCTTGGTTCAAGCTACCAGCAAAAGGAGCTGATAATTCTAGCTTTACAAAAATTATAAAAGGGCCTACATAGAACCTTTTGAACAATTTGTGGATAGGATTAGTGTAGCGGTGGCTTGGAGTGTTAGTGATAGCACAGCAATTAATATTTTGATTAAAAAATTAGCTTATAACAATACCAACAAAGACTGTAAACAGGCCATGGCTGGAGCAAAACAAACAATAACTATAACCAATATAATCAGAAAATATCAGGTTGTAAGCACCCAAACATACACTTTAAATTTTTTGAACTGTAACACTGATGGGCAGACTGCTGCTAACAGATATTTTTAAAAGTAAAACGGGATACCACCTCAGTCAGAGTTTGGCAGAAGGATGTATTCACAGGTCAATGGAAAGGAGTAGATCCACTATTAACATGGGGACAAGGGTATGCTTGTGTCTTTCCAGAAAACAATGACAAGCCCATATGGGTACCGGACAGACTCGCCTGATATGATGAATCATATCCAACACCACATTCAACAGCTGTTACTACAGAATCGTCGAAGAAGGTGACAGCCACCAAGGCATCAGTCCAGATGCCAGAAGGACCTATGCAATCAGAATAATGGAGACTGTTTGCTCCAATTGAGACTGTGAATCATACATACATTGGCAGACCAATGCATACATTGGGAGACCAGAAGGAGGGACATTTGTCTGAGGAAATCACTCTAATATACAAACATGTGTTTGACCCCAATCAAGTTACAAACAGTATACTTAATGAATTTTAGAAACTTAACCCTTTGAAAAATATTCCTACATTTCTATACCACTTTTTACAATATGTAATAATGTTTTTAATTTCATTATTTGTTATCTTTTGGATCCTGAAACTAATACGTCAAATAATTCAGTCATTAACTACTGAGGTACATCTACTGCATTTAAAAAATAAAAAGGGAGGATATGTTGGAGACCAAGAGAGAAATTAGCAAAGGACAAGAAAAGGTAAGGCCTCTCCAACAGCAACAAAAGAAGGCAAGGCCTTTCTCACAGTTAAATGCTTACTTGGCAATACATTGAGTATCAAAAGTAGATGTTATTCCAGTAGTCCATGCTTTTTTTTTAATCTTGTTGGTACATTTCATACTTTGGGTTACTGTGCCCTAGTAAACATTTATCATTTTAAATTCCTTATTCCTAAGGAGGCTTTTGTGATTGTTTCAATGACCATCTGTTGTCCTTGAGCATATAGAGGAGTAAAACTTTAACTTTGTAGAGAGTAAGCTGATTGTATGGATTCCAAGAATAGTGATGTAAATCATGTATGAACATATAAATAAAGTAAAACAAAGGCATCAGGGGCCGCTCTCACAGAATACGTGGAGCAGCTTCCTGGCCCCCAGTCCTTTGGAAAAACCATTAATACTTTCATGTTGCTTCGTTTTTTGGCCTGTGCAGTTTTCCCAGAGTGGCACCTAACAAAAACAACAACTGAGGTGTCAGCTCACCCCTTTTCATATTTTGAGTGCCTTTCTATCTGATGGGTTCATGTTTCAGGCATATTCATAAAGTTTTCTAGTAATATATCAGATGGTATTTCACTGCTTTTCATAAGATTTTCACTGCCCAATTGTTTAAGAAGTGGAAGGCCTCTTCCTTCTTCCAAGTCTGTCTTAGCCTGGAAGCTCACTGAAACCCAGGTGACCCTGCTGGCATTTTGCAACACCAGTGGCATCCAACTACTTTGGGGAATGCACCCCTTGGATCAATCAGCCATGAGACACCAGATGGGTAGAACTCTCATAAAGGAAAATCAGGACACATAGGAATGCATAGATAAGAAGGGCACAGGGGGTGGGTGAGCAACAGAAGAGGGAGGAGGAGAGTTTTTTGTGGTTGGGGACAGTAATTGGGGCTGTGAAACCAGATGTGCATGAACTATTGAATGTAAAACAAGTTTGCTGTGTAACTCTACATCCAAACCACAACAAAATAAATGAATAAAATCTATGTGATATGCTATAGTTTTTAGCAGAAATAGGTAATACTTTTCAATAGTAAGCAACACAACACCTTTTGTGCCAGGGGAAAATTAATTATTTTGACTGAATTGATTCCTACTCATAGCTTAAATGTGTAATCAAATAAAACCCATAATTTTTGATCTTCATATAATATCAGAAACATGCATCAGATTCATCTATCAAGTAATAATTTTCACACTGAAAGTCTAAGTGAGTAAAGACTATTGTATAGATTAATTTTGATTATATTTGTAAATCAATCTAAAATATCTTATTAAGTTTTATTATCCTTTTCAGGTTTACAGCTTCTCATATGGTACAATTACATGACTATTTAAAAAATGATATGTATAACATTTTAATTTTTGTGCTGTGTATTATTTTCAGTGTTAATGTTTAACCACTTAATGAAGGTGACATTTCATTTCAGTAATCCTTTATGTGCCTGGTACTATGATATGTTTCTGCATTTATACCAACTTTATCATATTCCTCTCCCACTTTACAAGAGAAGAAACTGAGAGTCTTAGACTAAAAACTGCTGAATTCATACCAAAAAAATAAAAACCCATAAAGCTTGTTATTATAGAACTCTAATTTTATATTAAAGATGAAATATTTGTAATTTCTCCATAAAAGTCTTTATTTTCTTTTAAATTTGTCCTTAAAAACAAAGCAGTTTCTCCAACAAACCTACACTAAATTGATCCAAAATAATTTGAGGTTTTGTGTCACCAGCCACTCCTCAGAAGGAAGGTTGGGCAATCCTACTTCCATAGTGATACTGCCTCGGAAACTCAAGGAGGGGTTGCTATGAGTCGGGGCCGACTCAACGGCACATAACAGCAACAACAACAACGTCCATATATTCAAGGAAATCAAGAATCAGTGATAAAGTCAACTTGTTGTCTGCTTCTGTTGGCCTTGTGTAAATCAATTAATCTCTCTTTCATCTGATTCATACAAAGAGAATTCTCTATCTCTAATGAAATGCTAATAGAAATTAAAATGAAACAATGAACAAGTATTTTTGTGATTGATGCTAAGTTCTGTAATTTATATGGAAATGTACAGTTGTTTTAATCAAGCAATTAAAGGGTTACCTTCTTCAAAAACATAGGACATCTAAGGTACAAAAAATCAACTTCTTAGATTTTTTATTTGTGAAAAAATTCCAAATTTCTCTAGCCATCCAAAAATAAAGAACTAGAATGAAATGGTGGGATAGGAATAGATTTTTTTTTTTTTTTTTAACGTGTAGGGAAATAAATTGGGTGTTTTACTTAATGGCTGAAAACAATGTAACAGATTTCTAAGTAAGAGATGTAGGCCATTTATCTTTGTCAAAAAAAAAAAAAAAAAAACTTTCCTAGACCACTTGCTCAGATCTCTATGAATGGTAGGAAATATATGAGAAAATAAGGAATGGAAATGATGTATAAGCCTAACCCATTGAGTGTGAAAGGAGAAAAACATGAAGGCAAGAAAGAAAAAGTAAGCTAGAACTGAAGAACATTTTCTTTCTTCTTTTTTTTTAATTGTGATTTGGATGAAATTTCACAAAGCAGATGTGTTTAAATTACAACAGTTCATACCTATTTTGTTTTGTGACACTGGTTACATTTTCTGCAGTGTAACAGCCCTCCTACCCTCCTCCCTGTGGTTACCTTTTCCCTGTGTCCTTCTTGCTTATGCATTCCTGTGTCCTAACATTTTTCCCTGTGCAAATGCTGCCCTTCTGATCTCCCACGGTTGATTGTTCAAAGAAGTACATCTCCTTGGTGTAAATGTTCAGTTTATAGGCCTGTCTATTGTGTGGATGAGAGTTAAGGCACAGGAATGAGTTCAATTCCAGGCTGGAAGGGTGACTCGGGGTCATAGTCACACATTTCCAGGTTAGCTGTTCATTGATAACACAATATGTGCTTAGTAGTTACCGAGAGTGATACAGATTTTCTGCGAAAATAGAAGCTTAGGCAGACTTAACAAATCATACCTATATAGCAAAAACCAAAGAAATTAAGTGAAACAGATACAGAAAAAAAAAAAAAAAAAAAACACCTCTGGAGCCCTGAGCATCAGATGAAAGGATAAAGAATTATCCACTGATCAGAAGAAATTTACTGAAAATGATAAACAAGATGTGACAGAGCCGAGAGGCTCTTCCAAAGGGCCCACCACAATGTAGCCATCTTGAGACAAAGCAACCATCTGAATGAGGAACACAGAGGCAATTCCACAGAATTCCCAGCAGAACATAGAGTAACTTTGTAGGCACGCCTGGAGTTCAGTAAGGTCCCAATTGCTTTCAGTGGCCAATAGAAAAAGCCCAGGCCCCCTCACTGGTGACTACAGAAGCACATTCTCCCTCTCTCCAAACTCCTGGTAATATGTAACACAAATGCCCCCTTCCCTGAATTCTCAACCACTTGGGACCAAGGTACAAGACCCCTCCCATTTTGCCCCATCTATCTCTGACCACCACTTTCCCACATACCCTGACTGCAGCTTTTTCTTTGATCAACATCCCTGTTAAGTTGCAGCAGAATCTTCTGGCATGGCCCTGACTACTTACTCCCCTCCTGTCACTTGCTACCCCAAATGACCTCCTTCTTCCCTCCCTCTTCCTGGCAAGAGACAATGTTTTCATGACCCCACATGCATCTACCAATAGTTCCCTCCACACTCCCCCTTCCTGTACCTGCAGCTTTCCCCATTCCCACTCCACACCCCACACATAGGAACGGCAAATGTGCACTTGGGTATATGCTGGATCATCAATCACACCCTCACACACACCACGAGAGAGGCAGAAGCACACATGTACACACCTGCCCTCTATTCATCCCCCCAGTTTTATGGGAGGCAATAATCACACCTCCACTAGCCAGCTGCACTGACGAAACCTGCTATCTCACACACTTGGTGAGTGTCAAAGCCTGCTCCTGTCCAATCTGCCATTAGGGTCATACACCCAGACACTATCCTACCCACCCAGAGA
>NW_006921678.1:1075252-1076460 GCF_000298275.1 Orycteropus afer afer
GATGCCCCTGGATATACTAGAAGCAGGCCACACCCCTAGGGAAACTCCCTTTCAACAGATTGGCCACTCAGAATACAGTCATCTGATCCCATCATGGGAACAACCACACAGAACTGGGGTCCAGCCAAGTTGACACACAGCTCCAACTATCACATCAACCAACCCCAAATACTACAGATCCCCAAAGAAAATCATCAATATATATCAAACTCAAACTTCCCAAAGCATATAATAAAGAAAGAATCCTGAGAGCAACTCAGGAAAAATTACATGTTAACTACAAAGGGAAAATGATAAAACCAAACTCAAATTTCTTGGCAGAAACCAAACAGACAAGATGGCAATGGGATGACATATATAAAACCCTAAAAGAAAAATTTCCAACTAAAAATTATGTACCCAGAAATATGACAATGGTGGAATTAAGAAATTTCATGATGAACAAAAATTAAGATAATTATTTTTTTTAAAAGCAAGAAATTATCAAGAGAGTTCTTCTATACAGAGAACATAAGACATCAATCTGAGATTAAGACACATGAAAACAC
This sequence comes from Orycteropus afer afer, assembly GCF_000298275.1. Taxonomy (NCBI): domain Eukaryota; kingdom Metazoa; phylum Chordata; class Mammalia; order Tubulidentata; family Orycteropodidae; genus Orycteropus; species Orycteropus afer. The sequence continues at coordinate 1,075,801 of NW_006921678.1, forward strand.
CACCCAGCAATCAAACCAGGTAAAGAATTTTAAAAAATAATATAATTCTACAAGACTAAAATAGGGAACCAGAGACATTAGTGTGTAGATTCCAAAGACTTCAAAATAAAAATAGAGGATAAATGAAGTAGTTATATAACTTTCATATAAAGAAGTTAAGGCAATATCAGAAAGGAATAAAAGTAATTTTCAGTGTAACCAAAGAAATTAATAAACCTTCTCATTATTTTAAGTAAACTATAAAACACAGTAAACAATACAATCAATAGCAATTAAAGAAATGAAAAACAAACATCCATAAACAAAAATAACTCAGCATAGAAAAGTATATGGAACAATTAAATCATCAGCTCTACAAAAAAAAAAAAAAATCAAAATAGCAGTAAATTCATACTTTTCAAAAATTACACTGACTGTAAATGTGTTAAGAGCATTAGTCAAGAGACAGAGCATGAGTGAATGAATAAGAAAACATGACCAATCATGAAGCTGTGCCTACAGGAGATATACCTTTGACTTAATGATGAAAATTAGCTAAAAAGCAAAGGATACATATATTTCAAGCAAACAGAAACTAAGATAGGGCAAGAGTGGCAATTAAATCTCTGAAATATATATTTTAAGGTAAAAACCAGCATATGGCACAAGGAAGGGCATTAT
>NW_006921678.1:1077275-1082638 GCF_000298275.1 Orycteropus afer afer
AAAAAAAAAAAAAAAAACCTGTAGTTACCTGATAAAAAAATATATATTTGAACATAAATAAATGAAACAAAAAAGCAAGCAATTGACTCAGTAAAACCAGAAATTAGATCATTGAAAGGATTAATAAAAATGACAACTCACTGGCCAAATTAACAAAGTAATAAAGAAGATACAAATAACACAAATACAAAATGAAATGGGTGCTATTAAAAGAGAACAATCTGAAATAAAAAGAATATGATGTAGAACTTTACTCCAACAAATTTGATAACCTAGATAAAAGGAACATATTTATAGAAACAGACTATTAGCTAAACTAACACAAACTAAGGAGGAAATTTAAACATACCCATAACAAAGAAATTGAAGATATTAGTTTTTAAAAAAATGCCCCCCAAAAAGGCCCAAATTCCTTCACTAGAGAATTCAACTGAACAATCAGAGATGAACTGACATCTACATTACTCAAATTATTCTGGAACATAGGAAAATATACAATACTCCTGAATTCATTCTATGAAGCAAGACCCTGGTATCAAAGGTAGACAAAAACACTACTAAAAGAGAAAATTATGGACCAATATCTTTCAGGAACTTAGATGCAAAAATTCTTAACAAAATTCTTACCATTAGAATATAACACCACAACAGACAATCAAATAAATAAATAAATAAATGATAACACATCATGACCAGGTATGCAAGGACAGTTAAACATCAGAAAATAAAGCAATGGAAACCACCACATAAATAAAACAAATGAAAAAATAATAAAACAAAATGAGCCTTTCAATCAATGCAGAAAAGGCTTTTGCTAAAATCTAACATCTTTTCTTGATATAAACTCTCAGCAAAATGGGAAGAGAAGGGAAATTCCTCAACATAATTCAGTTCATTATTGTTATTACAAAACTAAACTCATAGCTACCCCTCCTTGGGTTTCTGAGGCAGTATCACTACGGAAATAGATTGCCCAACTTTTCTTCTGTCTTCTGCCTTCTGCCTTCTGGTTAGCAGTCAAGTGCCTTAGGCACTATGCCACCAGAGCTCCTTACAAAACCAAAAGCTAATTCCTATTCTCAATGGAAAGAAATGTAAAACATTCCCCTTACAAACTGGAACCAGAAAAGTATGCCCGTAATCAGCGCTCTTATTCACTAAAACTCAAAAAACTAACTCACTGCCATCTGGTCAATTCTGACTTACAGTGACCCCTTTTGGGTCCAAGGCAGTACATCTTATGGAAGTACGTTGCCCAGTTTTCTTTCCACAGAGTGGTTGGTGGGTTTGTACTGTATCATACTCTATGTGTACAGTAATTCCTAACCAAGGCAATAAAGCAAGGAAGGGGAAAAAAAAGGTATCCAAATTATTAAGGAAGTAGTAAAACTTTCCCTATTTGCATATGATATGACCCTATACATACACAATCCAACAAATTCTACAAGAAAGCTACTGCAATCAATAGAAAGATTCAGCAAAGTGACAGGGTACAAGATGAACATGCAAAAATCAATCATATTTCCCTACACTAACAAAAAGAATGATGAAAGAGAAGTTAGGACTAAAAAATACCATTTACAAAGTAGCCACCAGAAAGATGAAAAACTTAGGAAGAAACTTAGCCAAGCATATAAAGGACTTAAACAAAGAAAACTCGAAAAAAAAAAAAAAAAGAGTTCTACAAAAGAGAACTACAAAACACTATTACAAGATACCAAAAGAAATCTGAGTAAATGGAAGAACACATCATGCTCATGTTTAGAAAAAAAATAGCACTAAAAATATAAAAACTATGCAAAGTAATCTATAGATATAGCGCAATCTTTGTCCAGATTTCATGAACACTCTTTAGAGATGGAGTAGCTAAAAACTTTATATGGAAAGGAATGAGACCTCAGAGAAGCAATGCACTACTAAAGAAGAAGAAATAAGTAAGAGACTTAAAAATGTTCTGATCTCAGAGTCATGGTAGTCAAAATATCCTGGTACTGGTACAAAGACAGACAAATAGACCAATTAACAGAATTCAACACTCAAAAGCAAACCTATCCCCTAAGAGCAGCTTATTTTTGACAACAGGTCAAATCCATTTAATGAGGAAGAGGCAGACTCCTTAACAAATAGTACAAGCAAAACTTAATATCCATTTGCGGAAAATGAAATAGGATCCACACCTCCCACCATATTAAAAAACTAGCTCAACTCAAAGCAATCTGTACATTCGATGCAATCCTGATCTAGATTTCATCAAATTCAACACCTCAGCATCGAAAAGACAAATAATCCAATTCAAAAATGGGCAAAGAACATGAATAGACACTTCACTAAAGAAAATATACAGCCAGCCAACAAACATATATGGAATGGCTCATGATCATTAGTTTTTAGAGAGATGCAAATCTAAACAACAATGATATACCGTCTTTGAGAAGTGGATGCCCCTTCCTTCTGAGTCTGACATAGTCTGGAAACTCTGCTGAAACCTTTCTGTTATAGGTGACTCTGCTGTCATGTGAAAAACTGGTGGCATAGCTGCCAACCTCACAGCAATAAGCAAGCCATCACAGTACAAAAACCTGATAGATGAGTGGTAGAGATGTCATCTCATTATATCAATAATAGGAAAGTTCAACAAGACAGAAAATAATAAATGCTGGGAAAGGGACAGAAAGATTGGAATGCTCATACACTGCTGGTGGTACTGTAAAATGGTACTTTGGAAAATGGTATGGAATTTTGCTGAAAAACTGAAAGTAGAAAAAACATTTGATACAGCAATTCTATTCCTGGGAATATACCTTATGGAGATGAGAGGCAGGACATGAACAGACATACGCACACCCATGTTCATCGCCACAATTCACTACAACAAAGAGATGGAAACAACTTAAATCCATTAACAGATGAATGGATAAAGAAACTATGGTGTATTCACACAATGGAATACTATGCAACATTAAAGAATAACACTTTTGTTTTTGTTATGTGCAGTTAACTCATTTCAGACTCATAGTGACCTTGTGTACAACAGAACAAAACAATGCCTGGTCTTGTGGCAGCCTCACGATCTTCACTATACTGGAGCCCATTGCTGCAGCCACTGTGTCAGTCCATCTTGTTAAGGGCCTTGACCTCTTTTGTTGACCTGCCACTTTACCAAGCATGACATCCTTCTCCAGAGAATGGTCCCTTCTAACAACTTGACCAAATTAAGCAAAAGGAAGTCTGGTCATCCTTGCTTCCAAGGAGCATTCTGGCTGCACTTTTCCAGGACAGATTTGTTAGTTCTTTTAGCAGTCCATGGTACTTTCAGCATTCTTCACCAACATCACAACTTCAAAGCATCAACTCTTCTTCGATCTGCCTTATTCATTATCCAACTCTCATGTGTATATGAGGTGATTGGAAGTACCATGGCTTGGGTTGGGCACATCTTAGTCTCTGCTCTTCAACTCTGGAAAGAGGTTTTTTGCAACAGATTTGCCCAATGCAATATGTCTTTTGATGTTCTGACTGCTGCTTCCACTGGTGTTGATTATAGAACCAAGTAATATGAAGTCCTTGACAACTTTAATCTTTTCTCCATCTACTGTGATGCTGTTTATTGGTCTAGTTGTGAGAATTTTTGTTTTCTTTATGTTGAAGTGTAATCCATACCATAGACTGTAGTCTTTAATCTTCATGAGTAAGTGCTTTGTCATCCTCACTTTCAGCAAGCAAAGTTGTGTCATCTGCATATCGCAGGTTGTTAATAAGCCTTCTTCCAATCCTGATGCCATATTCTTCCTCATATAGGCCAGCTTCTCAGATTATTTGCTCAGCATACAGATTAAGTATAGTGCAAGAATTCAACCCTGACACACTCCCTTCTTCATTTCAAACCATTTGTTGTCCCTTTGTTCTGTTCGAATGACAGCCTACTGGTCTATGTACAGGTTCATGAATACAATAAAGTATTCTGGAATTCCCATTCTTCTCAATGTTACCCATAATTTGTTATGATCCATGCAACTGAGGACCTTTGCATAGTCATTAAAACACAAGTACACAACTTTGTGATATCCTTTTCTTTGAGTAAGATCCATCTGACATCAGCTATGATGTCCCTCACTCCACGACTCCTTCTGAATCCAGCTTGCATTTCTGGAAGTTCTGTCAATATACTGCTGCAACTGTTTTTGAATTATCTTCAGTAAGATATTCCTTGCATGTGATATCAATGATAATTTCCACATTCTGTGGGATCACCTTTCTTTGGAATGGGTACAGATATGGATCCCTTCCCATCAGTTGGCCAGGTAGCTGTTTTTCAAATCTCTTGGCATAAAAGAATGAGTGCCTCTAGCACAGCATCTGTTTGTTGAAATATCTGAATGGGTATTCAGCCAATTCCAAGAGCCTTGATATTTACAAATTCCTTTAGTACAGCTTTGACGTCTGACTTCAATACCATTGGTTCTTGATCATATGCCGCCTCCTGAGACGGATGATGATCTACAAATTCTTTTTGGTACAGTGACTCTGTGTATTCCATCCATCTTCTTTTGATGTTTCCTGCATTATTTAACCTATTGCCCATGGAATTTTTTAATATTGCATTTTGAGGCTTAAATATGTTCCTCAGTTCTTTCAGCTTCAAAAATGCTGAGTGTTGGACTCACCAAAATGGTGGAATAGGCAGAAAGTCTGCACAGACTCTCTTCAACAAAGAAAAGGGGAACCATTTAACACAGACACATAAGATAATCCTGAACCCCTGAGCACTGAAGGGAAGGATTTAGAAGTGGACTAAACCCCAACTAGCAGAAGAATTGTCATGAAAATACCAAAAAAGGAGACATATGGACCTGCAGTCTGGCAGCGATCCTGAGCAATCCTGACAGCACAGATAGCTTGGAGATTCCCAAGTGGTGATAGGACCTAAGAATTAACCTAAAAATCAGCCTGCTAACCAGGGACAGCATGAAGGAGTGCCCTGGTGGCTGTGGAATAAAAAGGGAAGCAGTAGGGAAGAGGAAGATGGGCTGAGCTGTGGACTTTTGCCTGTCTGGAGGATGCTGCCATTTTGAATATTTACAAGTGGCTTGACCACTTTGTATATTTAAAGAGTCAGCACTCTCCAAGATTCCAGGGGATAAGAAAAGGTTCTGCTTTCCAGTTAACCCAAAGACACTCCAGACCTACACGACTGAAAAGGTGTGACATTCCTCTTGTTACTCTTATACCCCACACCTGCTTGGTGAATGGAGGTGCAGTCACACCTCCTCCCACCCATCTTCCGGGCCCACAGGAACTTTATTCCAGTCTGTGCTTGGATGGAGCCTGGGTGCCCTGCCTTATCCTTTGCAGATTTTTTTTTT
>NW_006921678.1:1084983-1086304 GCF_000298275.1 Orycteropus afer afer
ATTAAAGGATCAATTGAAAATGAAGATAGAACCATAATAAATATCTATGGACCCAATGAAAGAGCCCCAGAATACATAAATCATACTTTAAAATACTTGAAAAGCCAAATAGATGACTCCACAGTCATAGTGGGAGACTTTAATATACCACTTTCTTTGAAAACCTCTGTTCTTTCCAGAACAACTGGAAAGAAACTCAACAATGATGCAAAAGAGGTAAACAATAAAATCCACCAATTTGGCCTTATAGACATCTACAGAGCACTTTATCCAACAGCAGCACAATATACATTCTTGTCCAGTGCACATGGAACATTTTCCATGATAGACCCTGTGTTAGGCCACAAAGCAAGCGTAAATAAATTTGAAAACATTGAAATACTGCAAAGCATCTTCTCAGATCATAATGCTAGCAAATTAGAAATCAACAATAGGAAGATCAACAGGAAAAGACTAAACACATGGAAACTCAACAATACCCTCTTTGAGAAAGACTGGGTAAGAGAAGAAATAAAAATTGAAATTAAAAAATTCCTTGAATCAAACGAGAATGAAAACACAAGATTCCAAAGTCTTTGGGACACAGCAAAAGCAGGGATCAGAGGCCAATTTTTAGCAATACATGCACACTTCAAAAAAGAAGAAAGAGCTGAAATCAACATTTTGAATCAACATCTCCAACAATTAGAGAAAGAACAGGAAGAAAAGCCGCCAGTCACCAGAAGAAAGGAAATAATCAAGATTTGAGCAGAAATCAATGAAACAGAACATAGAAGGGCAATAGGAAAAATCAACAGGACCAGAAGTTAGTGTTTTGAAAATATCAATAAAATTAGCAAACCACTGACAAATTTAACAAAGGAAAAGAGGGAGAAAATACAAATAACATGAATAAGAAACAAAATGGGTGGCATCACAACAAAACCAGCTGAAAGAAAAATAATTATATCAGGATGCTATGAAGAACTGTACTCCAACAAATTTGAAAATCTCAAAGAAATGGACAGATTTCTAGAAACACACAACTTACCTAATCTAACACAGACTGATGTGGAAAAGTTGAACAGGTCCATCAAAAAAGAAAAAAATTGAACAGGTCATCAAAAAAATTACCAACTAAAAAAAGTTCTGGCCCAGATGGTTTCACTGGAGAATCTACCAAACATTCAGGAAGTACCAATCCTACTTAAACTATTCCAAAACATAGAAAAGGATGGAATCCTCCCTAAATCATTTTATGAAGCAAGCATAACCTTGATACAAAAACCAGGCAAAGACATCACTCTAAAGGAAAACTACTGACCAATATCCCTCATGAATA
>NW_006921678.1:1088536-1089555 GCF_000298275.1 Orycteropus afer afer
CTTTTGCATATATAGTATGGCGTTGTCAATGAAGGCAAACATGGGTATATGGGTGGATAGATGGGTAGACACACTTAACTATTTGGTATGTCTATGAAGTGGGGACTGTACCCAAGAACATGTATAGGGTTGGCAGACAATGGTCTATAACTTTATGTGTATCATCTGAATTCCCAGGTGTATAGTGGAGCTGACAAGGGGCAAGGTTTTAGTCACTGCTTGGTCACAGCCAGGTACCCAGAGGGACTGAGTAGTTGAATCTGTGGGCTCGGGACCATAGTTGCAGAGGACATCAACTCAATTGGCATAACATACTACACAAACCATTGTTCTACCTCCTATTGTGGTGAGTAGCAACTGGGATCTTGAAAGCTTGCAAGCTGCCATCTAGATGAAACTATGGGTCTCTCTTCATTCAGAGCAAAGAAGAATGAAGAAAACCAAAAATTCATGAAAACAATTGGTCCTAGCGACTGGTATACCATCTGATCTTCAGCCTATATGACTATGAGACGAGAATAACTAGATGGTGCCCGGCTACTACTGTCAACTTGGAAGAGGATATATGAAGGAGATCCTGGATAGAGAGGGAGAACAATGTGGAACAAAACTCGGAATCATTTGGGAAAAAATAGGGGGGGACCAGGTTTGCTGTACCAACAGAGCCTGGTGGAAACACTGAGACTATGGTCCCTAGCTGCACTTCAGGTCTGAAATTGAACCCACACCTGTGGCTTCCAGCCAAATAGTCAGGCATATGAGTTGAACATTTACCTGAGGTAGATACAGTCCTTAGAAAGAACAAGCATGGGAGAAAGAAGGGCTGCTTATGCACAGGGAGACAGCTCTGGAGGCAGGAGTGCATCAAGGGATGGATACAAAGAAGAGGTAACTATTGGGAGGAAGTGGGAGGGGAGCTGTTGCATTGTGGTAAATTGTGGTCAATGTCATAAGACAAAGTGTATGTGAACTGCTGTATGGAAAGTGTATTTGCTCTGTAAATTTTCACCCAAATCACA
>NW_006921678.1:1089910-1092542 GCF_000298275.1 Orycteropus afer afer
TTTAGCTCTTGTATCCTGTGAATTCTACCATTGCTTTAGCTACTCTCCATTCAAGGGCAAGTTTCAGAGTCTCCTCTGACATCTGCTTTGGTCTTTTTTTCCATTCCTGTTTTTTTAATGACCTTTTGCTTTCTTCATGGATGATGTTCTTCATGTCATTCCACAATTCTTCTGGTTTTCAGTCACTGGTGTTCAATGCATCATATCTACTCTTTAGGTGGTCTTTAAATTCAGGAAGAATATAATCAAGGCCATATTTTGACTCTCTTGGACTTCTTTTATTATCTTCAGCTTCAATTTAAACTTGCATATAACAATTGTGGTCTGTTGCACAGTCAGCTCCTGGCCTTGTTTTGGCTGAAGATACTGAGCTTTTCCATTGTCTTTTGCCACAGATGTAGTCAATCTGATTCCTGTGTACAACATCTGGTGAAGTCAACTTGTAGCTCCTGTTTGTGTTGTTGTAAAAAGGTATTTACAATGAATAAGTCGTTAGTCTTGCAAGATTTTATCAGGCAATCTCAAGTAATTTCTATCACCAAGACCATATTTTCCAACTATCGGTGATTCTTCATTTCCAACTTTTGCATTCCAGTCACCAGTGATAATTAACACATCCTGCTTGCATATTCAGTCAATTTCAGACTGCAGAATTTGGTAAAAATTTTCAATTTCCTCATCTTTGGCTTTGATGGTTTGTGTGTAAATTTGAATAATAGTGATATTAACTGGTCTTCCTTGTAGGAGTATGGATATTATCCTGTCAGTGACAGCATTATACTTCAGGACAGATCTTTAAACATTTTTTGGGGTGACAAATGCCACACCATTCCTCTTCAATTTGTCATTCCAGCATAGTAGATCATATGGTTGTCTGATTCAAAATGTCAAAAACAGTCCATTTCAGCTCACTATTGCCTAGGATATCAATCTTTATGCATTCCATTTCATTTTTGACAATTAAATTTTCCTAGATTCATACTTCGTACATACCATGTTCTTATTATTAATGGAATCTTGCAGTTGTTTCTTCTTTTCTTGAGTCATGCCACATTAGCAAAACGAGGCCCTAAAAGCTTCAATCCATCCACATCATTAAGGTGGTCTCTATTCTGAGGAGGCAGCTCTTTCTCAGTCATATTTTGAGTGCTTTTCGGCATGAGGGACTTGTCTTCTGGCATTATATCAGATAATGTTTCAGGGCTATTTTTCAATAGTATGTCTGATTGTATTTCACAGCTATTCATAAGATTTTTACTGGCCATTTGTTTGAGAAGTGGATGGCCTCTTCCTTCTTCTGAGTTAGTCTAGAAGCTTCAATGAAACCTGTCCACCATAGGTAATCCTGTTGGCACTTGAAACACCAGTAGCATAACCTCCAGCCTCACAGCAGCACACAAGCCATCACAGGATGACAAACTGACTGCCAAGTTCATCTCCCTTAGATGTTCCAAACTTCCCCACTCCAAACAAACAGTTTCCAAGCCTTCTGTACCAGTTCTGGCCCTCCAAAAGCTGCTTCTCAGCCTCCTACCATTTCCAGCCCTGCAGAAAGCTGTGTGTCATCACTTCCCAGCCTTCTCCTACCAGTTCCAGCCCTCCAGAAAGCCATCTACCACTGCTTCCTGAATACACAAATTATCTCACAATGTGGATGAATTTGGAGGACATAATGCTGAGTGAAATAAGTCAAACACAGAAGGAAAAATGTTGTATGAGTCCATTATTGTAAAAAGTCAAAGGTTACTTAGGGAAGGAAATTCATTTTGTTGGTTACCAAGCATGGGAGTGACAGGAGGGAAAATTCAAACCACTTAGGGGGTCAAATGTTGATTTGGATGAGGTAAGGGAATGTGTGGAAAGAGTCTGTGACCAGCATAGAGACAGTGGAGAAAGGGAGGACACAGATTTGTGCACAAAAGATATAGACAACAGAGGCAAATACTATTACATGCACAATACTGCATTACCACTGGCACCAAACACTAGGCTATGGGTAAATACATAGATAGGTAAGAAGATCAAGTGGGGGGAGGAGGCAAATAGGAATATATCTAAGACTAAGGATAGATTTGTCTGAAGATAGTCTTACATATGTACTTGTGCTACAAAATCTTCCACATATGTTACAGAAGTAATGGAAGACAAGGTTGGAGTAGTTTCTCAGAGACAAACAAACATCTTGAGGGAGAGAAAGAGAAGGCCTATGGGCTTGGGATCATAGTATCAGGAGACATCATGCTCAATTGGCACAAGACAGTACATAAAAATCTTACTCTACATCCTACTTTGGTGAGTAGTGACTGGGGTATTAAAAGCTTTCAAGCAGCCATCTAAAATGCAATGATTGGTCTCCTGTCATATTGGAGCAAAGGAGAATGAAGAAAATAAACATCATTTGGAAACAATTAGCCCAAATATATGATGTACCATGAGGACCTCAGCGTTCAACAACCCTGAGACCAGAAGAACTAGATGGTGCCTGGCTACCAATGCCAACCACTCAGAAAGGGATCAAAATTGGAGATTCTGGTAAGAGTGGGAGAAAAAAATGTGGAACAAAATAGGAGAAAAAAATGTGGAACAAAATACAAAAACACTAAAATGACCGGAATTATTGGTCGGGGAGAGA
>NW_006921678.1:1093352-1097414 GCF_000298275.1 Orycteropus afer afer
TCTGGTTAGCAGTCAAGTGCTTTAGCCACTATGCTACCACTAATTGCTACAATTTATAGAAAAGTTCAACACTTCAACAACAAAGAGACAAGCTAATTGAAAAATAGGCAAAAGATATGAGCAGATATTTCAAGGTAGACATTCAGTAAGAGTACAAATACAAGAAGAAATTTCCATGATCATTAGCTGTTAGAGAAATATAAATCAACAATGAAATATCATCTTACCCCCAGATAAAATAGCAACCAGCTATAATAGCAATGATAGAAACAAACAAACAAAAACAGGAAACATTAAATGTAGGCAAGGCTATTGGGACATTTGAACCCTCAAACACTGTGGGTGGGATTGTAAAATGGTACAACCACTGTGGAAAAGGACATGAGGCTATTTAAATGAAAATCAAACAGGAGTGCATAACTATGAGGACACAGGAGGAGGGTTACTGGGCAGGGAGGGGAGGTTATACTGGGTTAGGGTTGGGCATGGTAAATGGGGAGTGAAACTAAATATACACATAACATTGAGCATAAAATAAACTCTTAAAATAAAATTCTAAAAGTCATGTCTAAGCTTTATTGCATGACTTTGATCAGATGACTGTGTATCAAAAATTATAAACTGTTCAGCTCTATTAAGAGTATACAATGAATTAACTTCTAAAAAGTAATAAACATTCTGATTTGTTTATGAAGCATTCTATAATAAAAAATAATAAATAAATTTGAAATAGAGATACCATGTGATCCACCAATCCCACTATGAGGTATATATACTAGACGAATAAGAAACAACCATGAAATAAATAGATACATGCACACCCATGTTCATTGCAGCATTACTCATGATAGTAAAAGGATGGAAACCACCTAAGTGCCCATCAATGGATGAATGCATAAATGATCTATGGTACAAACACACAATGGAATGTTAGCCAATATTAAAGAATAAAGATAGATTCATGAAAAATCTCACAACATGGATTATACTGGAAGTCATTAGGCTGAGTGAAATAAATCACAAAAGAATAAATACTGTATGAGACCACTAGTATAAAAATTCAATAAAAAATTTATGCACAGAAAGAAATATTATTTGAGGGTTACCTGGCATAGGAGGAAAAAGCAGGTAAAATCATTAACTAAAGAGTGTTGCTGTTATATGCCATCACGTCAGACCCAACTCATAGAGACCCCTCCTTGGGTTTCTGAGGCAGTATCACTATGGAAGTAGATTGTCCAACCTTCCTTCTCAGGAGTGACTGGTGGGTTCCAGCCTTTTGGTTAGCAGTCAAGTGCCTTGGGCACTATGCTACCAGAGTAGACATGGATTAACTTAGAAGAAGGAAAATGCAGTATATAATAAGAGTGAGGTCAAGACAACATAAACAGTGCAAAGGGAAACAGTGGGAAGAATGCAAGAGTAAAAGGCAACAATGGTAAATATTATACACACATTCCAGCAATAGCAGTGGTAACAAAGAGTAACTTACAAATGGATACATAGGTAGACATTTAAGATGAACTAGTATGAGATGATGTGTAGGAGAATACCTATGAGCATATATAGGTTTGGCAGAGGATATTCCTACATACGTTTTTGTATGTGTCATCACTCTTCTGTTAGTTTGTCAGACTGTGGTGCTTCCTGTGTTGCTGTGAGGCTGGAGGCTATACCATCAGTATTTCAAATATTAGCAGGTCCAAGCACAGTGTACAGGTTTCAGTGGAGCTTCCAGACAAACACATACTGGGAAGAAGGATGGGACCATCCGCTTCTGGGGGAAAAAAAAAAAAAAAAAAAAAAAGTCATTGAAAACCTTATAATGACAATGAAACATTGTCTGATATATTACTGGAAAACTTTATGAATAGCCATGAAACATTGTCCAATATAGTACTGGAAAATGACCCCCTCAGTTTGGAATTAAACTCACTGCCAATGAGTTGGATCCAACACATAGTGACCTCTCCTTGGGTTTCCAAGCCAGCATCACTACAGAAATAGATTGCCCAACCTTCCTTCTGGGAAGTGGCTGGTGAGTTTAAATGGCCAACCTTCTGGTTAGCAGTCAAATGCCATATGCATTATGCCACCAGAGATCCTAGGCATTAGTGAATTAAAATGAGATGGTATTGATTATTTTGAATCAGACAAGAACATAATCACCTATGCTGGAAATAACAAATTGAAGAGGAAAGGTGTTGCATTCATTGTCAAATAAACACTTCAAGATCTAACCTGAAGTACAATGTTGTCAGTGATAGGATAATATCCATATTCTTACAAGGAGGACCAGTTGATACAACTATTACTCAAATTTATGCACCAACTTCCAAAGCTAAACATGAAGAAATTGAAGGTTTTTATAAAATTCTGCAATTTGAAAATTACCAAATATATAAACATGATATATTGATAATTATTGGTGATTGGAATGTGAAAATTAGAAGCAAAGTATAATTTATCACTGCCATTAGAGGTTAGAAAATATAGCCTTAGTGATAGAAATGATGCTGGAGATTGCATGAAGGAATTTTTGCAAGAGTAATGAATTTTTCAATGTGAATATCTTATTTCAACAACAGAAATGTCAGCTATACACATGGAATTCACTAGATGGATTGCACACAAATCAAATTGACTACATATGTGAAAGAGGTGATGGAGAAACTGAATATCTTCAGCCAAAACAAGTCCAGGAGCTGACTGGGTAACATGCTCAATTGCTCACATGAAAAGGCAAATTGGAGCTAAAGAAAATTAAAATAAATCTACGAGAACAAAAATATGGTCTTGAGTATGTTCCACCCAGATTTTGAGACAATTTGAAGAATAGATTTAATACATTGAAAAGCAGTAACTGAAGACTAGATGAGTTGTAGGAAAACATAAAAAAAAAAAAAAAAATATGCGAAGAAAACAAATTATTATGTAAAAAACAGGAAAGGAAGAAAACAGCAAAATCAATGTCAGAATAGACTCAGAAACTTGCTCTTGAATGGAGAGTAGCTAAAGTGAATGGAAGAAATACTGAAATAAAAGAACTGAGCAGAAAATTTCAAAGGGCTGATAGAGAAGAAAAAATAAAATATTATAATGGAATGTGCAAGACCTGGAGTTAGAAAAACAGAGGAGAAGAATGCTCTCAGCATTCCTTAAGATGAAAGGACTAAAGAAGAAATTCAAGCCTCATGTTTCAATACTGAAGTATTCCATGGGGAAAATATTGAACAGTGCAGCAAGCATCAAAAGAGCATGGAAGGAGATTTCCAGTAAGGTGATGGAATAGGCAAAAAAGCTACACAGACCCTCTTCAACAAAGAAAAATGAAACCAATTAACAGAGTTTCAGAAGATAATCCTGGAGCCCTGAGATTTGAAAAGAAGTATACAGAAGTGGATTAGGCACCAACTAGTGGAAAACCCTGAGTAAAAACAGTAAATATGGAGATGGACAGAGCTGCAGACTGTCAGCTACTCTGATGGCACCAACAACCTGAATATTTCCAAGTGGTATTGGGATCTGATAATTGACCTAAAGATCAGTCCTGGTCCCCAAGGGCTGCAGGGACAACTGCACTGGTAGCCTATGACTAGGAAGGGAAACAGCAAGAAGGGAGACAACCTGAGCTGTGGACTTTATATGGTCCAGAGGGTAGAGCCATTTTGATTATTTACAAGCAGCAGCCATACTAGACATTTAAAGTGACCAAGAGCACAGCAATTTTGAATGTTTACAATCAGCAGCCATTTTGGATATGTAAAGTGACAGCATTCTTATTCGGATTCCAGGGACCTAAGAATAGGCTCCATTTTCCAAGAGTAGCAGGGAAATATAGGAGGCTAAGAACAGGAAATGAGACAGGTGGTGAGTGTATAAATGGAGCTAACTAGGGAATAGAGGAGCTCAGTGCCCTGCTTATGTGATAACATCCAAACAAAACAAAGAAAAAAAAATCATGTGCAAGTCACTCCAAAATATAATCACCAATTAAATATAAACACAGAAACATCACAATGTCTTGGAGACAAAAGACCATCACAGTTCACACAAAGAAGC
>NW_006921678.1:1097719-1099259 GCF_000298275.1 Orycteropus afer afer
AGGCAAAGTAGTAAAATTAAATCAATGGAAGACAGAATTAGTGAGATTGAAGACAAATACCTCCATACTTCTTTGGAAAAGGATTAAACAAAACAAAACAAAAAAGATGAAAACAAAAAGCAGAAATCCTAAGTATCATGTGTGATACCATCAAAAGGAATAACCTACATTTAATCAGACTTCCAGAACAGGAAGAGAACTGCAGAAAAAAAATTGTCAAAGATTTGTTGGAATAGGATTTCCCTGGTATGATAAAGGAAGAGAATGTATCCATTCAAGAAGTTCAACAAACCCCAAATAGGATAGACCCCAAAAGAAAATCACCAAGACATGTCATCATCAAACTCACCGAAACCAAAGACAAAGAAAGAATCCTGTAAGCAGCATGGGAAAAATGTTAAGTCACCTACAAAGGTCAACCAACAAGAATAGCTCTGATTTTTTGGCAGAAGCCATGCAGGGGAGAAGACAATGGGATGATATATATAAAATCCTGAAAGAAAACAATTTCCAACCAAGAATTATATACCTAGCAAAATTGTCTATCAAATATGCAGTTTAAATTAGGAGATTTTCAGATATGCAGAAATTAAGGGGATTTGTTAAAACAAGACCAATTTTACAAAAGGAATCCTTCAGACAGAGAACCAGCAACAGGAAACAACCAACAACCATTAACACACATGATGGTGTAACTCAAAAATCAACACAGATATAGGAGTAACCAAAGTAAAATAAGCTTACAAGATTTTAAACAGGGAACCAGAGACACAAATTGGTAAATGAGGGCAACTTCAAATCCAAAAGAAGGAATACATTACAGAACATCATTACATCATTACAGAACATCTAAATGTTGAGGAAGTCGAGACAATTGTGAGACAGAACAGACTCTTTCAAACTTGAGAAGAAAATTATAAATTACAGGATAACCTCAAAGAAAAACAATAAAATTTCACATCAAAATATAAAAGAGCACAAGCACAAATATTTAGCAAATACTAAAACAATAGTAATGAAAGAGACAATAACACAACTCATAAATAAAATGAGTTCAATACAGAAAATTATATGGAACAAAGAAATCAAGAACACCATGGAAAAGGAAAAGAATGTAATAAATGATGGCAACAAATTCATATTTGTCAATAATTACACTGCCAAAAGAGTCAAGAGAGAACCTACAGATTTGGGAAAAAAAAATATTCTGCAATGACATATCTGACAAGGGACTTATTTCTAGAATTTATAAACAACTCCAACACCTCAGCAACAAAAAGATTAACAATGCAATTAAAAAATGGGCAGAAGACATAAATACACTTCACCAAAAAGGATATTCAGGTGGCCAGCAAATACATGAAGAAATGTTCATGCTCATTAGCCATCAGAGAGATGCAAATCAAAACAACAATGAGATACCATCTCACTCCAGCACTAATGGCAAAATTCAACAAGACAGTAAATAACAAATGCTGGCAAAGATTTGGAGAGATTGGGACTCTCACAAATTGCTGGTGGTACTGTAAAACGATACAAC
>NW_006921678.1:1103391-1115478 GCF_000298275.1 Orycteropus afer afer
AACCCATGTCACTTTAGTTTTGTACATTTCACTGTACCTAAATTAAATTTCAATTTAAAAATAATATCTGCAAACATTAAAAAAAGGAGAAGAAGAAAATTGAAGGAATACACAGAATCATTGTACCAAAAGGAATTGGTCAATGTCCAACTACTTCAGGAGGTAGAGTATGATCAAGAACCAATGGTATTAAAGGTAGAAGTCTAAGCTGCACAGAAGGAATTAGTGAAAAACAAAGGTGTAGAATTTTATAGAATACTCATTGAGATGTTTCAACAAAAGAATGCAGCACCAAAAATTTTGACCAAAAAATTTTGAAGACAACTATCTAGCCCTCTGACTGGAAAAGATAAATATTCATGCCCTTTCCAAAGAAAGGTGATCCAATGGAATGTGGACATAAGTGAACAATACCATTAAAATCACATACAGGTATAATCTTGCTGGAGATAATTTAAAATATGGTTGCAGCAGTATATGAACAAGGAACTGCTGAAAATATAAGTTGGATTCAGAAGATGACCTGGAAGAAGGGATATCATTGGTGATACTGGATAGATCTTTGTTGAAAGTGAAGAATATCAGAAAAATATCTACCTAAGTTATGAAAACTTCTTAGCCATAATCAATGTTTTATTGTTTGTACAAAGGCATTTTACTATGTGAATCATAAGAAATTATGGATAACACTGTGAAGGATGAAAATTCCAAAACACTTAATTGTTCTCATGAGGAACCTGTACGTAGACCAAGAGGATGTTATTCAAACAGAACAAGGGGATAGCGCATGGTTTAAAATCAGGAAGGGTGTGCATCAGAGTTTTATCCTTTCACCGTACCAATTGAATCTGCATAGCACCCCCTCCTTGTGTTTCTGAGGCTGTATCACTATGGGTTTGAACCTCCAGCCTTCTGGTTAGTAGTCAAATGCCTTAGGCACTGCACCACCAGAGCTCCCGATTCAATCTGTATGATCAGCAAATAATCTGGGAAACTGGAATATATGAAGAAGAATGCAGCATCGAGATTGGAGGAAGAACAATTAGCAACTTACATTATGCAGATGACACAAACTTGATTGCTGATATTGAAGATGACTTGAAGCATTTATAGATGAAGATCAAAGATTACAGTCTTCACTATGGATTATATTTCAACATAAAAAAATGAAAATCCTCACAATTAGACCAATTAGCAACATGATGACAGATAGAGAAAAGACCAACATTGTCAAGGATTTAATTTTACTTAGATCCACAGTCCACACCCTTGGAAGAAGCAGTCAGGAAATGAAACAGCATATGGCACTGGGAAAGCTGCTGCAAAATACTGCTCTAAAATGTTAAGAAGCAAAGATGTTACTTCATAGACTAAGGTGCACCTGACAAAAGCAATGGATTTTTCAGTTGCTAATATGTATATGAAAGCTGGACAAATGAATAAAGAAAGACTGAAGGATTTTTGATACCTTTGAATTGTGGTGTGAGTGAGGAATACTGAAACTACCACAGACTACTACAATAAATCTGTCCTGAAAGAAGTCAGCCAGAATGCTCTTTAGAAGAGAGAATGGTCAGACTTTATCTCACCTACTTTGGTCAGGTCAGAAGGGATCACTCCCTGGAGAAAAAACGTTATGCTTGGTAAAGAGCTCTGGTGGCATGGTGCCTGAGACATTTGACTACTAATCAGAACTTTGGCAGTTCAAACGCACAAGAAGCTCCTCAGAAGGAAGATTGTGCAATCTACTTTCACAGTGATTTCACCTCAGAAATCCAAGGAGGTGTTGCTATGAGTTGGATCCTACTCCACAGCAGTGAGTTTTTTGAGTTTTGGTAATGCAGAGAGTCATTGAAGAAGGTGAAGACTCTCATGAGATGGATTGACACAGTGGCTGCAATCATGGGCTCAAACATAGCAAGTACTGTGAGGACAGTGCAGGACTGGGCAGTGTATCATTCTGTTGTATAGAGGATCACTATGAGTCAGAGCTGACTCAATGGCACATAAAAACATCCACATTTGTATGGGCACCAAATATTCAGGTATACAGTAGCACATACAGGGGGGAAAGTTATGAAAACTTCTTAGCTATAATCAACCACTTTGAGGCACTTAGTCACGGGGCTTGAAAGCTTAGGACCATAGTCTCAGGAGACATCTAGTTCATTTGTCATGATAGTACCTAAACACAGTGTTCTCCATCCTACATTGGTGAGTTACTACTGGCATTTAAAAAACTTGTGAGTGGCCATCTAATATACAACTATTTGTCTTTTCCTTTCTGTAGCAAAGAAGAGTGAAAAAAAATCAACAACTCAAGAAAATAATTAGTCAAAAAGGACTAATGGAATATGTGAACCACAGCCTCAACTAGCCTGAAGCCAAAACTAGATGGTACATGTCTACAACCCTTGACCTCCTGATCAAGGTCACGATAGAAATTCCTGGACAGAGTGAGAGAAAAATTAAAAATCATTAAAAAGACAAGACTTACTGGTCTGAGAGTGGCTAGTGGAACCACTGAGACTATGGCTCTTTGATGCCCTTCAAACCTCTAACTGAACAAACTCTCAGAGATAATCTTTCAGCCAAATAATAGATAAACCTACACAATGAACAGTAATACCAGTGATGAACATGTTTCTCAGAACAATTAACCATATAAGACCAAAAGTACAGCATATGTCCGAAAACAAAGTTCAGATGTCAGTAAGGGGTAGGAAAATGAGCAAATGGAAATGGAGAGCCCAGGGAGGAACTGGGAAAGGTGCTGTTACATTAAGGGGATTGCAACTAATGTCACAAAACAAATATATATAAATTGTTGAATGGAAAACTAATTTGCTCTGTAAACTTTCACCCAAACCACAATAAAAAATATTATACATACACAATCACATTTGGAATTCCTCAATATAATTCACTTCTCTGCTTTTTATTAGTGATTTCCAAGTATTTATCTTGTATTTTATTATTTGCTTAGAGAAAAAGAATTGCAAGAAATTACTAGTAATAGCAATATATTAAATAGTGAAAAAATACCTATCAATTTGTTTATTAATAATTATTACTTAATTTTTATGAATGGCAAACATAGAACATCATGGGACAGATCTTATTTGATACAAAAATTTAAGCTACATGACATTCTAGAGACAATCTATTTCTACAGATTTTATAGAAAAATTCATCAAAGTATAATGATATACTGGAGTTTTTGAGTCAGGGGATTAAATGGGATCAGAATTCCTATGATTCTTATTAGATACTTTGTGTGTATATGCATGTGTGTGTGTGTTTTAAACTTAATTTATTTTATCTTTCACCTTAGGAATGTTCTTATTCATAGTCAATGTATGGTTTGTGCTAATGACAACCTGCATCTTCCATCTAAATGACTTCTAATCATTTATTAAGAATTGGTTCTATTAAATATTAATTGTCATAAATATAGATTGGCTGGATACCTTCTGATCAATTAGATAATCTATAATTATTTATTAGATAACCAGTATACAGTTGTTATCAAATTGAATCCAATTCATAATAACCCCATTTGTGTCATTGGTAGAGTGAAACTGTGTTCCATAGGATTTTCAATGGCAAAGTTTTCAATAGCAGATGACCAGGTCTGTCTTCCAAGGTGCCTCTGGACACTCTCAATCCTTCAAGCATGTTATCTATTTGCACTAGTTGGAGATTCCATTTATTACAAATCTACTCTCATTTTATCAGTAGTTGACTAGTGATTGTGTGATCCCTCTTTAAGTCTCCAGGCTAACCCTTACCAATCACCCTCTCACGGTATATGCCCAAATATAGAACCACCTGAAGTTTCCTGTTTACCTCATGATATTCCTTGCAGCCTAACGGATAATTAATGTTTCTCAGATCTTTAAAAATGTCATTTCCTCAGCCATTTTCTTTTATCATGGCAACCGTAAGAAATTCCTAAGGTCTAGTGTATCTGTTACATTTTCTGACCTTCAAAACTTGAGTAATTGTTCCCTCCTAGAGGCATAGTATGCAGAGCTGGACACCTATAAGATAATTGCTTGTTTACTCACTTGTCTCCTTTGTACAATGATACTTTCCTTTTCACATTTTTGCCAAATGTCATAGTCTCAATATCTAGTATTACAGGATCTGACACAAAATAATTGTTCAATTAGAGAAGTATTATAAATGATTTGGTGAGCAGATGGCACAGAAAAACACATTAGCTGCAAGAAGGGAAAATACTGTTTACATTTATGCAATACACTATTAAATAATTTACATTATCTTATGTTGTTAAATTTTCTCAACATTTTATAAATCAGAAATATTAAGATAACTTCCTAAGATTACATAGTTAGTATATTGAGATATGTACATGTAAAGGAACAGAACAATAAATGTTGAATCTGTTGCTGTTGTTACATGTCATTGAGTTAAATCCAACTCACAGTAACCCTATGTGCAACAGAACAAAACACTGTCCAGTCATGAAACACCCTGTCAAGTTTTGCTATACTTGAGCCCATCTTTGCAGCCAATGTGTCAATCCATTTTGTTGAGGGTCTTCCCCATTTTCACTAACCCTCCACTTTACCAAGCATGATATCCTTCTCCAGGGAATGGTCCCTTCTGACAACATGACCAAAGTAGATTAGATGAAATCTGACCATTCTCACTGCCAAGGAGCATTCCAGATGCACTTCTTTCAGTATAGATTTATTCATTCCTCTGGCAGTCCATGGTATTTTCAATATTCTTTGTCAACACCATAATTCAAAAACATCAATTCTTTTTCAGTCTTCCTTATTCGTTGTCCAGCTTCTACATGCATATGAGGTAGTTGAAAATTCCATGTCATGGATTAGGCATACCCTTGTCTTCAAAGTGACATCTTTACTTTTAAACACTTTAAAGGGGTATTTTGCAGCAGATTTTCCCAGTGCAACATAATGTCTGACTTCTTGACTTCTACTTCCATGGGTGTTGATTGTGGATCCAAGTAAAATGAAATCTTTGACAATTTCAAATTTTTTCCTGTTTATCGTGATGCTGCATATCAGTCCAGTTGTGAAGATTTTTGTCTCCTTTATATTGAGGTGTGATCCATACTGAAGACTGTAGTCTTTAATCTTCATCAGTAAGTCCTTCAAGTCATTTTCATTTTCAGCAACCAAGATTGTGTCCTCAACATATCACAGGTTGTTAATGAGTCTTCTTCCAATTTTTATGCCACATTCTTCTTTATGTAATACACCTTCTTGGATTATTTGCTCAGAATACAGATTGAATAAGTATAGTAAAATGATACAACCCTGATGCACAACATTTCTGATTTTAAACCATGCAGTATTCCCTTGTTCTGTTCAAGTGACCATGTACAGGTTCCTTGGGAGTGCAGTTAAAAGTTCTGGAATTCTCATTCATCACAATGTAATAATTTGTTATGATTCACACAGTTGAACATTTTTGCATAGTCAATAAAACACAAATAAATATCTTTCTGATATTGTTTACTTTTAGCCAAGATCCATCTGACATCAGCAATGATATCCCCATTAGACATCCTCTTTTGAATCTGGCTTGCATTTCTGGAAGTTCCTTGCCAATATACTGCTACACCTTTTTTTTTTTTTTTTTAATTAACTTCAGGAAGATTTTACTTGCATGTCATATTAATGATATTGTTCAATAATATCCAATTTCTGTTTGATCACCTTTCTTGGAATGGGTAGAAATATGGATCTTTTCCAGTCAGTTGGCCAAGTAGCTGTCTTCCAAATTTCTTGGCATAGAAGAATAAGTGCCTCCAGTAGGCCTTCCATTCATTGACACATCTCAATGGGTATTCTATCAATTCCTGGGGATTTGTTTTTCACCAGTTCCTTCAGTGCAGCTTCAACTTCTTCTTTAAATACTTCAGATTCTTGATCATATACCACCTCCTGAAATAGAATCACATCAACCAATTCTATTTGGTACAGTGACTTTGTGTATTCCTTCCATCTTCTTTGGATGCTTCCCGCATAATTCAATATTATGCCCATAAGATCTTTCAATATTGCAACTCAAGGCTTGACTTTTTTTCTTTAGTTATTTCAGCTTGAGAAATACTGAGCATAGTCTTCTTCTTTGGTTTTCTAATCCCAGGTCTTTGCACACTTCATTATAGTAATTGACTTTGTCTTCTCAAACTGTTCTTTCAAATATTCTTTTCAGCTTTTTTTTTCATCATTTCTTACATTTACTTTAGCTACTCTCCTTTCAAGATCAAGTTTCAGTATCCCTTCTAACATCTATTTTGGTATATTCCTCCTTTCCTGTCTTTGTAATGGTCTTTTGCTTTCTTCATGTATGATGTTCTTGATGTCATTTCATAATTCATCTGGTTTTCAGTCATTGGTGTTCAATGCCTCTAACATATTCTTCAGAAGGTCTCTAAATTCAGGTGGGATATAATCAAGGTCATGTTTTGGCTCTTGTGGACTTATTTTAATTGTCTCCAGTTTCAACGTGAACTTGCATATAAACAACTGATAGTCTGTTCCACAGTCAGCTTCTGGCCATGTTTTAGCTGAAGACACAGAGCTTCTCATTTGCCTCTTTCCATAGATGGAGTTGATCTGATTCCTGTGTATTCCATCTGGTGAGGTCTACTTGGACATCTGCCATTTATGTTGTTACAAAAAGATATTTGCAATAAGGAAGTCATTGATCTTGCAAAATTCTATCATGCAATCTCAGGCATAATTTCTATCACCAAACCATATTTTCCAACTGCTGGTGGTTCTTCTTTGTTTCCCATGTTCATGTGCCAATCACCAGTAATAGTCAATACATCTTGATTGCATGTTTGGTCAATTTCAGCTGCAGAAGTTGTTAAATACCTTAAATTTCCTCATCTTTGGCTTTAGTGGTTGGTGTGTAAATTTCAATAATAATAGTAGTAAAGGGTCTTCTTATTGGCATATGGATATTATCCCATTACAGACAGCATTGAATTTTATGATAGATCTTGAATCATTCTTTGTGACATTACTTCTATTCAATTTATCATTTCTGGAATAGTAGATCATGTGATAGTCTGATTCAAAATGGCCAAAACCATTCCATTTCTGCTCATTAATTCCTAGGATATTGACATTAATGCATTCCACTTGATTTTTAACACTTCCGATTTTCCTACATTCATGCTTCATACATTCCACATTCCAATTGTTAATTCTGATTGTTTGCAGCTGTGTTTTTTTTTTTTTTCCCATTTTGAATGGTGCTGCATCAGCAAATGGGGGCCTGAGAGCTTTAAACCATGTTATTAAGGTTGACTCTTCTCTGAGGAGGCAGCTCTTCCCCAGTCAAGTTTTGAATGCCTTCTGATCTGAGGGGCTCATCTTCCAGCACTATATTGGAAAATATTTCAGTGCTATTCATAAAATTTTGCAGTATTACATCAGACAGTGTTTCACTGCTATTCATAAAGTTTTTACTGGCCAATACTTTGAGAAGTAGATGGTCCCTTCCTTCTTCTCAGCCTGTTGTCTAGAAGCTCTGCTGAAACTTGTTTACCATCAGAGAACCTATTGGTACTTGAAATACTAGTGACATTGCCTCTAACCTCACAGCAACACACAAGCCTCCACAATACAACAAAATGACAGATGAGTATATATATGTGTGTTATATATGCCCATGGAATGCTTCAATATTGCTATTTGAGGCTTGAATCTTTTCTTTATTTCTTTCACCTTGAGAAATGATGAGTGTATTCCTCTTATTTTTTTTTTAAGTCTTTGCACTTTTCATTATAAGTCCTTATTTTATCTTCTTGAACTGCTTTTGATATTTTTTTTTCAGTTCTTTTATTTTATTATGTTTTCCTTTTCTTTACTCCATTCAAGAGCAAATTTTAGAGTCTCTTTTGGTATTTATTTTAGTATTTTCTTCTTTCATTGTCTTTTTAATGACCTTTGGCTTTCTTCATATATAATGTTCTTAATGTCATCCCACCTCTCATCTGGTCTGCATTTATTACTGCTCAATTAATGAAATCTATTCTTTGGGTGGTCTGTAAATTCAGGTGGGATATTCTCAAGTTCATATTAGGCTCTCGTGGACTTGTTTTAATTTGCTTCAGCTTCAACTTGAACTTGCATATGAGCACTTGATGACCTGTTCCAAAGTCACCTCCTGGCCTTGTTTTAGCATGTTATTATTGGGTTTATATATGTTTGTGATATATGCTTTGAGTTGGTATGTGAATAGGGATACAATTATTTTTTAGTTATGAGGCCAGAAAGGGAGACAGGGTAAATCTTGTAAAATGGGTAATATACTCAAATGCTCCTTGGAAACGAAAATGGCCAGACTTCGTGTCTCCTGTTTTGGTCATGTTGTCAGAAGGGACCATTCCCTGGAGAAGGATGTCATGCTTGGTATCATGGAGGGTCGATGAAAGAGGAGGAGGCCTTCAATGAGATGGATTGATATAGTGGCTGCAATGATGGGCTCAAGTCTAGCAGGGATCGTGGAGCTGGCACGGGATCTGGCAGTATTTCGTTCTGATGTGCATGGGGTTGCTATGAGTTGGAGTCAACTCGAAGGCACCTAACAACAACAACAACAACTCAACTTAAGAGTCATGTTATATGACTCTTAAGAGTCGTGTTAGTATCTTGGGTTTCTAATTTGAGTGATCTAGTAGATAAGAAATATTTTAACATACAAATGGTGCTAAGTCCATTCAATAGGAAAAGAAAAGCCTTTTTAATAAATGGTCCTGGGATAACTGGATTTCCACAGGTCAAAGAATGAAGCAAGACTCATATCTCATACTATAAGTAATAATTATGGATTGAGGACTTAAATGTAACAACTAGAACCATAAAACATTTAGAAGAAGAAAGGGTAATGTTTCAAGATCTAGGTTTTAACAGTATGTTTATAGATATGACATTGAAAGCATGAACAACAAAAGACAAAATAGAAAAATGTCAGAAGTAAAACAAAACAAAAAATCTTCAGTGTATCAAAGGATTTGATCAACAAAACTAACAGACAACTTACAGATAGGAAGAAAAAATTGAGGATCCATATATTTGATAATGATTTAATATCTAAAATTTATAAAGAATTCCTACACTTTAACAACACAAAGAAAAACTGCCAAATTAGAAATTTAGCAAATAACTTGAATAGGTATTTAAGTAAAGAAGAAATACAAATGGCTCAAAAGAAACATGAAAGGATGTTGAACATAACTAACCATTAAGAAATTGCAAATCAAATCCATAATGAGATATCACTTCATGCCCACTAAGATGGCTATGATTATTACAAAGAAAGGAAAAGAAAATAACAATTGTTGACAAGGATGTGCAGAGATTGGAATCCTCATTCATTGCTGGTGGGATTGTAAAATGATACAGCTTCTTTGGAAAACAGTTTGACATTTCCTCAAAAAGTTAAACATAAAATTACCTCATGATCCAGCAATCCAAATCCTAGGTATATACCCTCCAAAGACTGAAAGCATGAATGCAAATTACTTGTACATCGCTGTTCGTTGCAGCCGTGTTTACAATAAGCAAAAAGTGGAAACAAACTAAATGTTTATCTCAACAGATGAATGGATAAATAGTGTGGTACCAACTTACAATGGAATATTATTGGACATAAAGAGTCATGAAGTCCTGATACAAGGTACAACATGAATGAACATGCATGAACTTTGAAAATATGATGAATGAAATAAATAAATCACACAAGGATACATATTTTTATCTTATCTATATGAAATAACTAGAACAGTCAAATGTATAGAGATCAAAGTGGTTACCAGGGCCAAATGGAAAAGGTAAAAGGAGATGCATTGCTTAAGGCAGAACTGAGGTTCTATAATGAACAATAGCAACAACAACAACAAAAAAAAAAACTTTGAAAACAGAATGTCATGATTGTTACACAGAAAAATTAATATAATTTAACTCAATTGCACATGTAAAAATGTTAAAAGACCAATGTTTTATATATGCTGTTGTTGATATGTGTCATCGAGTCAGTCCCTACTCATAGCGACCCCTCCTTGTGTTGCCAAGGCAGTATCACTGTGGAAGTAGATTGCCCAAACTTCTTTCTGGGGGCTGGCTGGTGGGTTTGAACCGCCAGCCTTCTGATTAGTAGTCACATGCCTTAGGCACTAGACCACCCGATATATATATATATATATATATATATATATATATATATATATATATATATATATATTTCATGTATACACACACACACACACACACACACAAACATACTGCCACTGGGTAGATGCCAGTGCATAGTGACCCTACAGGACAGAGTAGAACTGTCTCTGAGTATTTCCAGACCTGTAAATCGTTATGGGGACAGACTATCACATCTTTATTCTACTGAAAAAGGGTAGGTTCAAAACACCAATCTTTAATTTAGCAGCCAAGCTCTTCACCATTGCACTATCATGGATCATCCTATATATTATCACAATTAAGAAATAACAAAAATATTACTTTGAGTAAAATTATTCAAAAGTTGATTTTATTTTTCTGAAAAAACATAATATTTTATTAATGGGATGGTACATATTCAAATATTTTTATAAAAGCATCATTATATTCTATTTTATATATTTGTTTTATTTTTTTCATGAATTTTAAAAATAATAGATAATAAACTATGCTATTTTATGTTATGAATGTGTAAATGTCAAGTACACATTTTGTTATTATCACATTGTTTATCTCATAAATATTGGAAAAATCAAAGTTTTAATTGCTTTGTCTCTTGAAATTAAATAACCAAGTCTTGAATCATCCTAGATAATTTTGCTATTAGAAAAGAGAATTCATAAACTGACCCTAAGTAACACATTTTATATATATATAAATTTATCTGTTATGTCACATCTGGTTTTATAAATTCATTATTTCAGTAACTATATAAAACAGCATAATATTGCTAGGCAGAAAAATATATGAAAAAAATAGCTAAAATTCTAATTGATAAGTAAGTATAAATTAGGAGCTCTGGTAGTGTAGTGCTTAAGGCACTTGACTCTAATCAGAAGTCTGGAGGTTCAAATCCACCAGCCACTTGCAAGAAGGAAGGTTGGGCAATCTACTTCCATAGTGATACTGCCTCAGAAACCCAAGGAGGGGTCACTATGAGTCGGATCCAACTCAATGGCAAATAACAGCAACAACAGCAAGTATAAACTAGGTATTTAGTACTTTATATTCATTACGATTATATGCTTTTAAAATATGTTGGAATAGAATAACTTAAATTCCTTTATACTTTAAGAGCACTTGGTAAAGTTAAAAATGTTCTAACTTGTGTAGTTTTACCTTAACTTAAAAAACTTTCTGGAGTTACAATGATTGGTCCCAACTTATTATAAGTGAGCAATGAGTGCAAGAAAATTGGCCAAAATTCCTGTCAGAACACTGTTTTCTTATTGCAATTTAGGAAATCCTTGAGCTTTGTATGATTTGGAAATTACTGTCATTCTTCCTCCCTAGCAGTGCATGAATCGGAGTAATGATTTATAATAAGTTGGTCACTCTTTCATAAAAGCTCTCTCAGGTGGGGGTTAGTGTTGACAGCTCTGCTCCACTGAAGCAATCACCACTGTCCTTGTATGTCCTCAGCACAGTCTCAGTGGAGTGAACAGAGGAATTATATTTATCAAATTTCAATGTTTATCTCTTTCTTCTTAAGTAATGGGACAAAATATTATTAAACCAACAAGATCACTAGTCAAGCAGCTTATCACGTATCTGCTCAAAGAGAAGATTCTGCCCTTATGTACCTAATCTGAATCTAGGAAAATAGGAATCAGGAATCCAATATTTAAAAGAAAAATTTTTATGTATTCAAAAATGTACATATACCTTTTATTAAAAAATAATAACTTTTCACCATTATCAGTCTTGTTTTTCTATGTGTGTACATCCAGAGGCAAGTATTATTTCCTGAATATATTTTGAATAATAAATATAAAACAAAATCAAAATATTACTTTTACCAATACTAAGTTTTTGTTACATATAAAATTATTTT
>NW_006921678.1:1115739-1116729 GCF_000298275.1 Orycteropus afer afer
GGAAACTTCCACCATTTGTGTATCAGTTTGTCAGACTATGGTGGTTTTTGTGTTACTGGGATTCTGGAAGCTATACCCTTAGTATCACAAAAACAAGCAGGGTCACCCATGGTGGACAGCTTTCAGCTGGGCTTCCAGACAATGACAGGTTAGGAAGAAGGAAGTGATCAGTTTCTCTTATAATAACAGTAATTAATAATAATAATAATAATAAATATTGAAAATCCTATGCATAGCAGTGGAACCATGTCAAATGTAGTGCCAGAAGATGAGCTCTTCAATTTGGAAACATGACTGTGAACAAGCTTCATCTCAAATTAGAGGAGACCTTAATGATGTGGCTGGAGGAAAGCTTTTAGGACCTTCATTTGCTGATGAGACAAGGCACAAAATGAGAAGAAACAGCTACAAACAAACATCCATTAAAAATTGGCACATGGAATGTATGAAGTGTGAATTGAGGAAAATTATAGGTTGTTCAAAATGCTACGAAACATATAAATATTGACATTTTAGGCATTAGTAGATGAAATGGACTGGTATTGGCCATTTTGAGTCAGATAATCATATGACCTACTATGCTGGGATTGACAAACAGGAATGACATCATATTTATTATCAAAAAAACATTTCAAGATCTTTCCTGGAGTATAATGCTGGCAGTGATAGGATAATATCCACATTTTTATAGGGAAGAACAGTTAATACTATTATTATTCACATTGATGCACCAACCACTAAAACCAAAGATGAAGAAATTGAAGATTTATACATATATATTGTAAGGCCACAATAACACAATACAATATATATGTATAAATCTTCAATTTCTTCATCTTTGGTTTTAGTGGTTGGTGCATCAATGTATTATTTATACATATATATTGTAAGGCCACGGGAGCTCTGGTAGCATAGTGGCTAAGACACTTGCCTGCTAACCAGATGGCTGGCGGTTCAAACACACCAGCCACTCCTCGGAAGGAAGGTTGG
>NW_006921678.1:1117864-1120440 GCF_000298275.1 Orycteropus afer afer
TGGATGGGGAAGTGGTATTTCATATGCATGGATTAACAAGGTCAGGGGACATGAAGAAGGTTGGTGTCTGTGAGGAGGTAGTGGTCAGTGATAGTAGAAATGAGGCAGAGTGATTTTGAGTGCAGGTGAGAGTAGTTTTAATCTTTGTGAGGAAATCTCACCCTAAAAGGGAGGTAGGGCAGGTTGGTATAACGAGAAATAAGTGTGAGAGAATCTTGTCATTTACTAAGCAGGTGATGGGGTCTGTTGGGGAGGGTGGTTTGAGGGTTGCCCGTTAATTCCCAGAACAGAGACTGAGGAAGGGAAACATGGTTCCGAGAAGGAGGAGAGTACAGAATAGGTAGTCCCCATATTAATCAAATAGGAGATTGACTTACCCGCTACCTTGATAGTGACCCTGGGCTCAGCGAGAGTGATCGGGGTTGTTGAGTCCGGGTTCCTTCAGTCATCAGTGGCCAGGCCCAAGATTGTCGACAGCGGGTTAGTGCATAGGGAGGATGGCCCTCCGTGCTTTGACACAGAGGGACAGTCACTCTTCCAATGTCCTTTCAAACCACATGCTGGACATGGGCCAGGGGCCAGCTGGGGTTGAGGACAAGATGTGGCTCAGTTCCCTTCTTTACCGCACTTGAAGCAGGATTGGGGAGCCGCCTAGGAAGGAGGTCTTCTGTCACTATGTGCTGGCCTCAGGGCTGCTAGCAAGGCATTGGCCTGTAAGGTGGCCTTCTGGCGGGTCCTGGCTACCCTATCTGTTTTCGCTTTCTCCTCTCGGGTGTTAAAGACTTTAAAGGCCATATTTACTCAGTCTCCGATGGGAGTTTAGGGTTCCTCTTTAGCCTTTTTTTTTTTTTTTTTTGGTTTCTTTCTAATGTTAGGAGCTGATTGGGTTATAAAATGAGCGATTAGGACTGTGGTTCCAGTCGGAAAGGAAAGGTCTAGATGGGTAAATTGGGTAAGGGCTTTGGTTAATCAGTTCAGGAAGGTGGCTGGGTTCTCATCTGGAAGCTGGATAACGTTTTGGAGCTTGTCAAAATTAATTGTTTTATGAGAGACAGTTTGTAAACCTGTGAGGAGGTATTGGAGCATTTTATTTTTGTGGGATTTCTGGTGCGTTTGGACTGGGTGTCTGAAGAGGAAAGGGTGGGAGAGGCAGAGGAGGATGTCTGGGGAGGTAGGTGAGACTGGAGGACAGGGGTAAGGGGTAAGGGGTAAGGGGTAAGGGGAAGGGAGGAAGGTGCTACCTGGGGGAGAGGGGGTTGTGTTGCAGCATAAGGAGGGGGTCTGGGGGTAGGGACAGGCTTTCCAGTGGGTCAGAAAAGGAGGTAGAGGAAACTGTTTGAGTGGTTTCAGTTGGGGAGAGAGGTTTGGGTTTGTGAGGTTTGGGTTTTTAGCGAGCAAGGAGGATTTAAGTGGTATTACATTTCAAGCACAATAAGGGCTGAGAGCACAAACAAAAGAAGGTTTGGACATAGGGGACTTCCGGTTATTTGCCTGTGTGTTGGTAAAAGTTGTCTAAGTCTGTAAGGATATTACAGTCAAAAGTTCTGTGCTCTGGCCAGTGAGAGCTATTGTCTAGTTGGTACTGGGGTCATGCTGTGGTGGAGTAAAAAATGAGGCATCTGAGACAGAGGTCCTGGTTTAGTAATATGGTCTTAAGGTTTGTTAATAAATACCCCAGAGGGGTTGTTGGATTGATTTTGGAGTTTTGATTGCTCATTGGTTCTGAGTTCTTCGGATAGGGTTCCCGGAACCCTATGCCAGTGGGACTGTTTTACGTAGGTGGACGTCTCCACCTGACGTTAGACAGTCAAACCCTCTGAGGAATGGCCCCCAAGGGAGATAGGATGTCAGGCATCCCCGAGCAACCAAACTCCCGGACTGTGAGGAGTTTCTGACATGGTACCATGATTTTTCCCTGTGCCAATGATGCAGAAAACTCCGGTGCAGAACTCAGACTTTTGGGCAAGTCAATTCCCCAAAATTAATCCACAGGAGATATTAAAAGAGGAAAATAATCACACTGGAGACATGTGCCAAGGACCAGTCAGATGCCCGGTTGTCCGCTCCCCTCTTGGGGATTTAAGTGAGTCTTTGACTAAGGTGTCTCCGTATAAACCCCGGAGTGGAGGGCAGAGCCACACCGTTATGCCCATCCGACTTCACACGGAGATCAACTGAGGGCCCACTCAGGCTCTGCGACCTAGATCTTGGAGTATCACAGAAACATTCACACAATGTTACAGTCAGACGCAAACAGATTACAACAAAACTAATTTAAACCATCTGGTAGTAGGCACTGGTTCATTGCCCAGAGCCAAAAAAATTAAAATGGCCCACAGGATGGAGGACAACAGAATACAAAATGTATGTCCTCCAGTGGGATTGAGTAAAGGGTAAGATGTGATTTACTGGTGGTGGATGCAGAGAGGCTGGAATTTCCTGGTCTGGAGGGAAGAGGGAGAAGGGGAGTAAGAATCCCCTTGGGTTCTACTCCTCTTCCCGGGGTTCGGGTTACATTACCAAATGTAAGGACACAGTAAGGAGAAGAGGACACACAAAAGTGAGGTTAAAGAGAA
>NW_006921678.1:1121532-1123405 GCF_000298275.1 Orycteropus afer afer
ACCACATGGAATACACAGAAAATAAATCAGCTATATCTGTGGAAAGACATGATGGAGAAGTACAATATCATCAGTCAGGAACAGGCCAGGGGCTGACTGTGGATTAGACCATCAATTGCACATATGCAAGTTTAAATTGAAGCTGCGGGAGTAAAAACAAGTCCATAAGAGCAAAAATATGACCTTGAGTATATTCCACCTGAATTTAGAGACCATCTGAAGAATAAATATGATGCACTGAACACCAATGACTGAAAACCAGATGAGTTGTGGAGTAGCATCCAGGACATCATACATGAAGGATATAAAAGGTCATTAAAAAGAGAGGAAAGGAAGAGAAGAGCAAAATTCAAGTCAAAAGAGACTCTGAAACTTGCTTTTGAATGGAGAGTAGCTAAAGTGAATGAAATAAATGATGGATTAAAAAAGCTAAAAAGAATATTTTAAAAGGAAGTTCAAAAAGATAAAACATTATAATGAAATGTCCAATGACTGTAGTTGGAAAATCAAAGGGAAGAACACCCTCAGCATTCAAGCCTTGAATTGCAGTACTGACGGATTCTATGGATAAATTATAATGTACTAATTGTTACTGGTGATTGCAATGCAAAAGTTGAAAACAAAGAAAATCACCAGTAGTTGGAAAATATAGTCTTGGTGGTATATATGATGCCAGAGATTGCATGATAGAATTTTCAAGACCAACTACTTATTCTTTGCAAATATCTTTTTTTCAACAAAATAAATGGTGGCTATACATGTGTACCTCACCAGATGGAATACACAGGAAACAGATCAACAAAATAAAAGAGCTGAAGAGAAGATTTCAAAGAAAATCTGGAGAAGACAAAGTAAATTATTATAATGAAATGTGCAAGGATCTGGAGTTAGAAAATGAAAATGGAGGAATTCACTCAGCATTACTCAAGCCGAAAGAACCAAAGAAAAAGTCAAGCCTTGAGATGCAATATTGAAATATTATAAGGGTATCATGATAAATACAGAAAGTATTGAATTTCTCAAAGATTTCATATTACTTCAATCCACAATCAACACCCATGAAAGCGGCAGTGAAGAAATCAGACATCATATTGCACTGAGCAAATCTGCTGCAAAAGACTGCTTTAAACTGTTGGAAGAGCAAAAATGCCACCTTGAAGACTAAGGTGTGTCTAACCCAAGCCTTGGTATTTCCACTCACCTCATATATATGTGAAAGCTGTACTGAATATGGAAGACCAAAGAGAAGTTGATCCTTTTGAATTTTAGGGTTGGTGAAGAATAATGAAAATACCATAGAGTGTCAGATGAATGAACAAATCTATCCTGGAAGAGGTGCAGTTGTAATGCTCCTTGGAAGCAAGAATAGGCAGACTTTTTTTCTCACTTCTTCAGTCATGTTATCATAAGGGGCCTTATCATAAGGATATCTTGCGTGGTAAAGTGGAGGGTCAGCAAAAAAGTGGAAGACCCTCAACAAGATTGAATGACACAGTGGCTTCAATGGTGGGCTCCATTATAACAAGTATTATGAGGATAATTCATGACTGGGAGTGTTTCATTCTACTATTCATAGGATTACTATGAATTGGACCCAACCGGACAGCACCTAGAAATAACAATGACAATGGGTAAAACATTGAATCATGTAGGGAGCATCAAAAGAAGATGGAAAGAATACACAGAGTTACTGTACCAAAAAGAATTGGTCACATTCAACCATCTACAGAGGGAGCATATGGTCAAGAACTGATGATACTGAAAAAAGTCCAAGCTGCATTGAAGACTGGTGAAAAAGTAGGCTTCAGGAATTCATGGAATTATCAAACAATGTCATTAAATTATAAGCATGTAAAATATTGCTATTGAAAAA
>NW_006921678.1:1128334-1136161 GCF_000298275.1 Orycteropus afer afer
TTTTTTTTTTTTTTTTTTTTCCAAATTTACCCACCAACCACCAATGCCAAAGATGAGGAAATTGAAGAATTTTACCAACTTCTGCAGTCTGAAACTGACCAAACATGCAATCAAGATGTGTTAATTATCACTGGTGACTGGAATGCAAAAGTTGGAGAGAAAAAAGAATCACCAGTACTTGGTAAATATGGCCTTGGTGACAGAAGTAATTTTGGATATCACATGATAGAATTTTGCAAGTGTTAGTCATTGCAAATACCTTTTTTCAACAATACAAATGACAGCTATATATGTGGACTTCACCAGTTGGATTACACAGAAATCAGATTGACTACATCTGTGGCAAAAAGTGATGTAAAATCTCAATATCTTCAGCCAAAACAAGGCCAGGAGCTGATTGTGGGACAGATCAAGAACTGCTCATATGAAAGTTCAAGTTGATGGTGAAGACAAGTAAAACAAGTCCACGAGAACAAAAATATGACCTTGATTATATCTCTCCTGAATTCAGAGACCATCTAAAGAATAGATTTGATGCATTGAGCACCAATGACCAAAAACCAGAGGACATGTAGGATGACATCAAGAACATTATCCATGAAGAAAGCAAGAGGTAATTAAAAAGACAAGAAAGGAAGAAAAGACCAACATGGATATCAGAAGAGACTCTGAAACTTTCCCCTGAATGGAGAGTAGCTAAAGCAAATGGAAGAAATGAGAAGATAAATGAGTTTAATTCATTTCAAAGAGCAGCTCAAGAAGACATATCAATTATTGTAATGAAATATGCAAAGGCCTGGAGTTCAAAAACCAAAAGGGAAGAACACACTCGGCATTTCTCAAGCTGAAAGAACTGAAGAAAAATCAAGCATCAGGTTGCAATATTGAAAGATTTTTATGGGCAAAATATTAAATGATGCAGGAAACATCAAAAGAAGGAAAGAATACACAGAATCATTGTACCAAAAAGAATTTGTTGATGTTCATCTATTTAGGAGGTTGTATATGATCAAGAACCAATGGTATTGAAGGAAGAAGAGGAACCTCACTGATATAATTGATGAAAAACAAGACCTCAGGAATTGACAGAATACCTATTGAGATGTTTCAACAAATGCTGTACTGGAGACACTAACTTGTCTATGCCAAGAAATTTGGAAGACAGCTACCTGACCAACAGACCAGAAAAGATCAGCATTTGTGCCCATTCCAAAGAAATGTGATTTGACAGAATGTTGAAATTATCAAACAATCTCATTAATATCACACACAAGTAAAATCTTGCTGAAGATAATTCAAAAAATGGTTGCAGCAGTATATTAACAGAGAACTTCCTGAAATGCAAGCTGAATTCAGAAGAGGACATGAAATAAGGGATGTCACTGCTGATGTCAGATGGATTTTGGCTGAAAGCAATGAATACCAGAAAGATGTTTATTTGTGTTTTGTTGACTATGCAAAAGCATTTGATTGTGAGGATCATAACAAATTATGGAAAATATTGAATAGAATGGGAATTCTAGAAAACTTGATTATGCTCATCTGGAACCTGTACATAGACAAGAAGCTGTCGTTTGAACAGAACAAAGCTGGACTATATAGGAAGAGTGCAACATCAGGATTGGAGGAAGATTCATTATTAACAACCTGTGATATGCAGATGACATAATTTCCCTTGCTGAAAGTGAGGATGACTTGAAGAACTTATTGATGGATATTAAAGACTTCAGTCTATGGTACAGATTACATCTCCACATAGAGAAAATGAAAATCCTCACAACTGGACCCATAAGCATCATCACAATAAATAGACATTGATTGTCCCATAAGCAGCATCACACTAAATGGAGACTGAAGTTATTAAAGATTTCACATTCCTTAGTTCCACAATCAACACCAATGGAAGCAGCAGTCAAGACATCAGATGATGTATTGCACTGGACAAATCTGCTGCAAAAGACCTCTTTAATGTGCTGAAGGGCAAAGATGTTTCTGTGAAGACTAAGGTGCACCTAACCCAAGACATGGTATTTTCGGTCAGCTCATATGGATGTCAGAGCTGGACAATGAACAATCAAGACTGAAGATGAGTTGATGCTTTTGATTTGTGGTGCTGGCGAAGAATGCTGAAAGTGCCATGGACTGCTGGAAGAACTAACAAATCTATGACTGTGATATTAGAAGAACTAGATGGTGTCTGGTTACCACCATCAACCATCCGGAGGGAGATCTATGTAGGAGATCCTGGACAGATCGGGAGAACAATGTGGAGCAAAACTCAATATCATTTAGAGGGAAGAAAAAAGGACCAGCTTTGCTGGTCTGATAGAGACCTGGTGAAACCACTGAGACTATGGCTCCTAGCTGTCCTGCAAGTTTGGAATTGAACCCACACCTGTGGATTCCAGCCAAACAAAAGACAGGCATATGAGGTGAACATTTACATTAGGTAGATACACTCCTTGAAGAGAACACTCATGGTTGAATAGAAGGGCTGTGTATGCACAGAGACATAGTTCAAGGGGCAGGATTGCATGGAGGGAAAGACACGGGGAAGAGGTAACTATGGGGAGGAAGTGGGAGGGGAACTGTTGCATTGTGTTTGGTCTATAAACTTTCACCCAAATCACAATTTAAAAGAAAAGATAGAGAGAGAGAGAGAGAGAGAGAGAGAGAGAGAGAACTAAGAAATCTGTCTTGGAAAAAGTGCAGTTGTAATGCTCTTTGGAAGCAAGAATGGCCAGACTTCATCTCACTTACTCTGGTCATGGGACCATTTCCTGGATAAGGATATCATGGTTGGTAAAAAGTGGGTCAATAAAAAAGGGGAAGTCTCTCAATGAGATGGATATACACAGTGGCTGCAACGCTGGGCTCAGGTATAGCAACTATTATGAGGCTGGCACAGGACCAAGCAGTATTTCATTCTGTTGTGCATAGGCTCACTATGAGTCAGCACCGAATTAACTGCATCTAACAACAACAAAACAAAACAAGATTCAGAAGAGGACAGTGGAATGTGGAAATCATTGTTGATGTCAGATGAATCTTGGCTGAAAGCAAAGAATACCAGAACGATGTTTCCCTATATTTTATTGACTATGGAAAGACAATTGATATTTTGGATCATAACAAATAAAGAATGAACAACCTTGCGAACAATTGGAATTCCAGAACACTTAATTCTGCTCATGACAAACCTATACCTACACCAAGAGGTATTCATTCATACATTGTCTAAATCAGGAAATGATTGTGTATGGGATGTATGCTTTCACAATACTTATTCAATGTATCCTGAGCAAATGATGTTAAAGAAGAACAGGACATCAGAATTGGAAGAAGACTCATTAATGACCTGTGATATGCAGATAATAGATCATTCTTTACTGGAGATCAAAAACTACAGCCTTCAGTTTAGATTGCACATCAACATAAAGAAAAATAAGTCCTCACAACTAGACCAATAAGTATCATCATGATAATCAGAGAAAAGTTTGACATTGTCAAGGATTTCATTTTACTTGGATGTACAAATTACACCTATGGAATCAGCAGTCAGGAAATCAAATCATGTAATGCATTTGGCAAATGTGCTGCAAAAGATCTATTTAAGGTGTTAAAGAGCAAAAATATGACTTTGAAAACTAAGGTGTGCCTGACCCAAGCCATGGTAGCTTCAATAGTTTCATATGCATGTGAGACCAGGGCAAGAATAAGGAAAACTAAAAAAGAATTCATGCATTTAACTATGGTGTTGGTGATGAATATTAGAGTATCATGGATTGCTAAAAGTAGGAAGGATCTGTCTTGGAAGAAGTACAGCTGCAATCAGTCTTAGAATCAAAAATAGCCAAACTTCATCTCTCATATTTTGGTCATGTTGTAAGAAGGTATTAGTCCCTGGAGAAGGACATCATTCTTGATAAAACAGAGGGTCCGCAAAAATGTGGAGACCCTCGATGAGATGGATTAACACAGTGGCTGCACTGAGGGGCTGAAGCTTGGTAATGATTCTGAGGATGGTTCAGGACTATAGTAATTGGGGGCACTATGAGTCAAAACCTAGTCGACAGCGCCTCCCAATAACAATAACAAGTATAAACTTGCTTACAAAAACTTAAAGGAAATAACACACCAAATTGAGATAGATGAGTATCCTTGAAGTTCTTTATCTTTATAACAACAAAAAAATTTCAGTAGCTAGTTGGTTTACTTGACTTTCTTTTCATCATACTATGTATTTTGTTTTAAATTTTCACATGAGTTTAATATGTATTAACTTCATATATTTTCAATTCTTAATTTTGCACAACTGTTTTTATATAACTAGGGAAACAAAGCAGAGACATATCTTTTAAAAATCTATAATACCCGATCATCTCACTTCTAGATTAATGATCCCCTGATGTAAGATCAGCAAATTTGCATATACTTCAAATCTTCCCCAATACCCCAAATTATATATAAATATAGGTATTTTCTAATAATTTATACACTCCTTTGTTCCTTGATTTTCTCAAGGAGCACTATGAATTGATATATATATATATATTTTTTAATTTAAGTAGTTCCAAGTAATTGTATTGTATGCTTCTATTTCAGTCTCCAAATATGTTGTTAGCTACCACTGAGTTGGTTCTTACTCATAGTGACCTATATATAACAGAAGAAAACAGTGCTTGTGCCTGTCCCATCCTCACAGTAACTGCTATTTTTGAGCCCATTGTTGCAGCCACTATGTCAGTCCATCTTGTTGAGGGTCTTCTTTGCTCACCCTCTATTTACAAGGCATAATGTCTTTCTGCAGGGATTGGTCCCTCTTGATAACATGTCCAAAATACATGAGATGAAATCTTGCCATCCTTGCTTCTAAGGATCATTCTGGCTGTCTTTGGTCCAAGACAGATCTACAGATTATTAAGTTCTTCTAGCAGTTCATGCTATCTATACGTATGGCATTCTGGTGGCACAGTGCCTAAGGCAGTTGACTGCTGACCAGAAGGTTGGTGTTTCAAGCCCATCAGCTACTCCATCAAAGGAAGTCAAGGGAATCTATTTCTATAAAGACCTACCTTCTTGGAAAGGGATCAGTGCAGGGGATCCTGGATAGGGTGGGAGAAAAATGTGGCACAAAGTTTAAAATCATAAAAAAAAAAAAAAAGATCAGGTTTACTGGGCTGATGGAGCCTGGTGAGACCCCTGAGACTAAGGTCCTTAGTTACTCTTCAGGTCTTTAACTGAATTCACTCCTGTGGATACCAGCAAAACAACAGACAGGCAATAAGTGAATATTTACATCAGGTAGATACACTCCTTGTAGTGATCATGGGAGAACAGAAGGGCAGTGAACAGAAGGGCAATATTTGTACATGGAGAGAGTTTAGAGGGCAGGAGTACATGAGAGGGAAGGACACAGGGAAGAGGTAACTATGTGGAGGAAGTGACAAGAGAGCTGTTACCTTGTGGAGAATTTCAGTCAATGTCATGAAGCAAAATGTGTATGAAATGCCTTATGGAAAATGAATTTGCTCTGTAAACTTTCACTCAAAAACCCATTGGGGATCATTATGGGTCAGAATTGACTCAATTGCAGATAGATAGATAGATAGATAGATAGATAGATAGATAGATAGATAGATAGATATAGATATAGATAGATATAGATAGATGGATGGATAGATAGATGGATAGATAGGTAGGTAGACAGGTAGGTAGGTAGGTAGGTAGATAGATAGATAAGTAGGTAGATAGGTAGACAGGCAGACAGACAGATAGATAGATATATAACCACTCCTCGGAAGGAAGTCTGGGCAATCTATTTCCATAGAGATACCACCTCAGAAACCTAAGGAGGGGTGACTATGAGTCTAAGCTGACTCAACAACAGTAAGTTTTTTTTTTTTTTTTTATATGTGTGTGTGTGTGTGTGTGTGTGTATGTATGTGTATATATATATGTATATACACATACATATTTTTTCTTTATGTATTTTTAGGTGAAAGTTTACACACTGAGTTAGGTTCCCATTCAGCATTATCTACAATTTTCACATTGTATCAGTGTTCTCATTCTTTCCATTCTGGTTATTCTATTTCCATGGATCTAGCTTACAACCTTTCTTGCATTCTCATCTTTGCTTTTGGCTAAATCTTTGCATTTGGTCTTAGGTAGTAAATTAAGAGACACATTACTCACAGATGATATTTTTTAAAATATATAATCCAATCTATTGTTTGACTGAAATTTGACCTCCAGGAGTTGTGTCATTTCTAGGGTGATATCCAGTCTCTATCAGTCCAGTAAGTCTGGCTTTTACTATGAATTTGAATTTTGTTCTATGTTGTCTCCAATTCTAACTAGGACCTTCTATTGTGTCCTGGTGAGAATGGTTGGTAATGGTAGTTGAGCACTATCTGGTTCTCCTGGTCTCATGTTAAAAGAGGCCATGGTACATTTGTGCTATCAGTCCTGTGGACTTGTTTTTCCTTGAATCTTTAGTTTTCTTCATTGTCTTTACTCCAGACAAGCAGAGAACAATAGCTGTGTCTTTGATGGCTGCTTGCAAGCTTTTAAGACCCCAGTTTCTACTCACCAAACTAGAATGCAGAACATTAACTTTATGAACTTCATATTATGTCAGTTAGCTAAATTATCCCACAAGGCTATGGTTCTAATTTTTCAAACCCTTTAAGAAAATGCACATGTTCTTTGGATATGACTAGAAAGTCTTCATAATTGTGCACTTCATATGCTTTATTATTGTCTATGGATATATATGCAACACACATAAACTGGAATTTACATATCCCATAGTTATATCTAGGAGCTCTGGTAGCATAGTGCCTAAGGCACTTTACTGCTAACCAGAAGGCTGGCGGTTCACATCCACCAGCCACTCCTCAGAAGGAAGGGTGGGCAATCTATTTCCCTAGTGATACTGCCTCAGAAACCCAAAGAGGTGTTGCTAGGCATCAGGTCCGACTCGATGGTACATAACAACAACAACATAGTTATATCTATATCTCCAAATGATGCATTTACATATACCTTCCTATCGACATATGTACATACACTTCTACCCATGTAACCACTAACATATTTTTTGGTTGTTATTATTCATATATACAAAATTAATATATTATAGCATTTACCAAAGTTGTTCTTTGTCTTCTGTACATCTTAGTGTCTTCATTTACCCTGGTCAGTTTGTGTGGACATCACCATTATTTGGTATGTTCTTTTTCATCTCCAAAAATAACAAGTGGCTTTTATCTATGAAGCAATTTGCTCTGTGTCCTTCTCCCATCCCTAGTAATAATCAAAGAATGCTTCTATCTTTGTATATATCTATTTCTAACTTTTTATGATAACGTCTTATATATCTATTTCTAGCTTCATATACTTTTTGTCTTTTTGTGATTGAGTTCTTTCACTCAGCATAACATGCTTTAGATTCATTTATGTTAAAAGAAGGTTTGATGACTCCTTGTTTTTCATTGATGTACAATACTTCATTGCATGAATGTACCACAACTTGTTTACCCATTCATTAGTTGATGGGCATTTAAGTTATTTCCATGTTTTTTGCTATTGTGAATAATGCCTCAATGAACATTTGTGTACATATGTATCTATTCATGTCACTGTTCTTATGTCTCTAAAATATATACCTAGGAGTGAGTCTGCTGGATCATAATATATTTAGCTATTTCTAGCTTTTTGAAGAAGTAGCATGCTATTGTCTATAGCGGTTGTATCACTTTATAGCGCTATACATCAGTCATGCATAAGAGTTCCAATCTTCCCAAAGCCAATTTTTTTTTT
>NW_006921678.1:1136681-1137755 GCF_000298275.1 Orycteropus afer afer
TTTTTTTTTTTTTTAATACGTTGCTCTGGGAAATTTATGTTTTAACTTTAATATTAAGGTCTTTGAGCCATT
This sequence comes from Orycteropus afer afer, assembly GCF_000298275.1. Classification (NCBI taxonomy): domain Eukaryota; kingdom Metazoa; phylum Chordata; class Mammalia; order Tubulidentata; family Orycteropodidae; genus Orycteropus; species Orycteropus afer. The sequence continues at coordinate 1,136,754 of NW_006921678.1, forward strand.
TTCAGTTTGTTTTAATACATGGTATGAGGCATGGAACTTCACTATTTGTTAAAGACTATTCCTTCCTCATTTAATGGACTTTGAATCTTTTGAAGAGTAATTGTCCATAGATGGATAAATTTACTTTTAGATTCTCAATCCTGTTTCATTAATATATGTGACTGTCCTTGAACCAGTACCAGGTTTTTTTGATTATCTTGTGCATATAGTAGGTTTTGAGATCAAGAAGTGTGAAGCCTCATTTTTTTTTTTTTTTTCCTTAAATATCACTTCAGCTATTTTTTTCCCCTTTCCTTTCCCAACAAAATGGAAGATTAATTAAGAATGTTGTTGTGGGAGTTTGGGTAATATGGCAGACTAGGCAGAAAGACTGCACAGACCCTCTTCAAAAAAGAAAAGGGAAACCAGTTAACACAGACACAGAAGATAATCCTGGACCCCTGAGCCTTGAAGAGAAGGATATAGAAGTGGACTAAACCCCAACTAGTGGAATAATTTGCATGAAAATACCAAAAAGGAGACAGACGGAGCTGTGGTCTGGCATTGATCCTGAGCAATCCTGATGGCACAGACAGCTTGGATATTCTCGAGTGGTGGTAGCACCTAAGAATTAACCTAAAAATCAGCCCTGGTAGCCAGGGACTGCACGGAGGACTGGGTACAATGGCTGGAGAATAAACACAGAAGATGAAGAGAAAGGTGGGCTGAGCTGTGGACTTTTGGCAGTCCGGAGGGCGCTGGCATTTTGAATGTTACAAGCAGCTTGACTATTTTGGATATTTAGAGAGACAGCACTCTCTGAGATTCCAGGGGCTTAAGAAGTTCAGCTTTCCAGCAACCTTAAGGAAACTCTGGACCTGCAAGATTGAAAACGTGCGACATTCTTCTTGTTACTCTTATACCCCACACACACTTGGTGAAGGGAGGTGTGGCCATCCCCCACTCTAACCCACCTTTTGGGCCCACAGGAACTCCATCACACTCTATGTGCTCAGACCGAGC
>NW_006921678.1:1140499-1143083 GCF_000298275.1 Orycteropus afer afer
GGGTAAAGAGAAGGGCAATGTACCAAATGTGAGTGACCAATATGGCAGCATTGAGGAAGAGAAAGACATAGAGAGGTACATGGGAGGTACAGACAACAGAGATGAACCCTTTTGTGCATACAGTACTGCGTTGTGAAGTGAAGGCAAACATGGGTAAATGGGTGGATAGATGGGTGGACAAGTTAAACAATTAGGTATGTCTATGAAATGGGGAGTTTATCCAAGAACATGTACAAGGTTGGCAGACAATGGTCCTATAAGTGTATGTGAATGATCAAAATTCCCAGGTGTATTGTAGAGCTAACAAGAGGCAAAGTTGTGGTCACTACTTGGTCACAGCAAGCTATCCAGAGGGACCGAGTAGTTGAACCTGTGGCTTGGGACCATAGTCGCAGGGGACATCAAGCTTAATTGGCATAACATACTATACAAAACATTGTTCCACCTCCTACTTTGGCAAGTAGCAACTGGGATCTTAAAAGCTAGCAAGCTGCTATCTAGATGCAATAATGGATCTTTCCTTGTCCAGGGCAAAGAAGAATGAAGAAAACCAAAATTCATGGAAACAATTAGTCCTAGTGACTGGTACACTATCTGATCTGCAGCCTATACACCTGTGAGACCAGAAGAACTAGATGGTGCCAGGCTACCATTGTCATCCACTTGAAAGGGGATCTATGTAGGACATCCTTGATAGAGAGGGAGAACAATGTGGAACAAAACTCAAAATCATTTGGAGGAAAAAAAAAAGTGAGGTCAGGTTTTTTGGTCTGATAGAGCCTGGTGGAACCACTGAGACTATGGCCCCTAGCTGTTCCTCAGGTCTGAAATTGAACCCACACCTGTGGTTTCCAGCCAAACAAAAGACAGGCATATGAGTAGAACATTTAGCTCAGGTAGATACACTCCTTGGAGAGAACAATCATGGGAGAAAGAAGGGCTGCTTATGCAGAGGGCTACAGCTCAGTGGGCAGGAGTGCATGGAGGGATGGACTCTGGGGAAGAGGTAACTATGGGAAGGAAGAGGGAGGGGAGCTGTTGCATTGTGGTAAACTGTGGTCAATGTTATGAAACAAAGTGTATGTGAACTGCTGTATGGAAAGTGAATTTGCTCTGTAAATCTTCACCCAAATCACAATTTAAATAATAATAATAATAATAAAGAATGTTGTTGGGATTTGTAGCTGGATTGCATTGTATCTATAGATCACTAGTCCATAGTATGTTCAATATTCTTCATTAACATCGTAATTCAAACACATCAATTCGTCGATCTTTCTTATTCATTGTCCTGCTTCACATGCATATGAGGTGATTGAAAATCTCATGGACTGGGCCAGATACAACTTTGTCTTCAAGGTGAAATCTATGATTTTTAATACCTTAAGAAGGTCTTTTGCAGCATATTTTCCCAAAGCAAACATCATTTGATTTCTTGACTGCTGTTTCCATGGGCATTGATTATGGAACAAAACAAAATTAAATCTTTGGCAATTTTTCTCCATTATTGTGATGTTTTTTATTTGTCTACTTGTGAGAACTTTTGCTTTTGTTTTCTTTTCTAGAGTTGTAATTGATCTTCATTAGTAAAAACTATAACATAGCCTACATGATTTACAGTGATTTCTTCAACTATACACTTTATGATATATAAACTGTTTTCAGATCTTTGCCAATGTTCTCAAGCTGCTCTTTGAAATCTTCTATTCAGCTTTTTTCTCTTGTCATTTCTTCCATTTGATTTAGCTACTCTCTATGCAAGGGCAAGTTTCTGAGTCTCTTCTGACATGCCTTTTGTTTTTTTCTTCCTTTTATGACTTTTTAAGGACATTTCATTTTCTTCTTACATGATGCTCTTGAAGTCATCCCACAATTCCTCTGTTTTTTGGTCATTAGTGTTCACTGCATCAAACCTATTCTTTAGATGGTCTCTAAATTCAGGAAGGGTATAATCAAGATCATATTTTGGGTTTCTTGGACTTGTTTTAATTGTCTTCAGCTTCAACTTGAACCTGCATGAAACAAGCTCCTGGCATTTCCACAGATACAGTCGTTCTGATTACTATGTACTCCATCCAGCTGTTTATGGTGTTGAAAAAAGGTATTTGCAATGAATAAGATGTTGGTCTTGCAATATTCTATCAAGCCATCTCCACCATCATTTCTATCACCAACGCAATATTTTCCAACTACTGGTGATTCTTTGTTTCCACCTTTTGCATTCCAATTATCAGTGATAATCAAAATATCTTGATTGTATGTTTGGTCAATTTCAGACTGCAGAAGTTGGTAAAAATCTTCAATTTCCTCATCTTTGGCTTTGGTGGTTGGTGTGTAGATTTGTCTTCCCTGTAGGTGTATGAATATTATCTTATCACTGACAGTACTATATATACTTGAGGATAGATCTAGAAACATTTTTTTTGTGATGGTGAATGCCACACCATTTCTATTAATTTTTCATTATGGCAAATACTGCCCCTCTTTTCTCCTATGATTGATTGTTCTAAAGAGTGCATCCACCTGGTGTAAATGTTTACTTTATATACTTATGTTATTTGGCTGGAAGTCATGAAAGCGAGTT
>NW_006921678.1:1143633-1145692 GCF_000298275.1 Orycteropus afer afer
TATAGCACTCTATTTAAATAAAGAAAACCAGAGGAATTGTGGGATGACAATAAGCACAACATCCAAGAAGAAAGCAAAAGGTCATTAAAAATACAGGAAATGAAGAAAAGACCAAAATGGATATCAGTAGAGATTATGAAACTAGCCCTTGAAGACTGGCTAAAGCAAATGGAAGAAATGACAAGGTAAAAGAGCTGAACAGAAGATTTCAAAGAGCAGATCGAGAAGACAAAGCCAATTATTATAATGGAATATGCAAAGACCTGAAGATAGAAAACCAAAGGGGAAGAACACACTTGACATTTCTCTGACAGAACTGAAGAAAAAAATTAACCCTCAAGTTGCAATATTGAAAGATTCTATGGGCAAAATATTGAATGACACAGGAAACATCAAAAGAAGATAGAAAGAATACACAGAGTCACTGTATCAAAAAGAATTGATCAATGTTCATCAATTTCAGGAGGTGGCATATGATCAAGAACCAATGGGACTGAAGGAAGAAGTCAAAGCTGCACTGAAGGAATTGAAAAAAAAAAAAAAAACAAGTCTCCAGGATTTGATGGAATTCTCATTGAAATGTCTCAACAAATGAATGTTGTGCTGGAAGCACATGCTGGTCTATGCCAAGAAATGTGAAAGACCTGACCAACTGACTGGAGAAGATCCATATTTGTACCCCTTCCAAAGAAAAGTGATCCCACAGAATGTGGAAATTATCCAACAATATCATTAATATCACACACACTTAAAATATTTCTGAAGATAATTCAAAAACAGTTGCAGCAGCATGTAGACAGAGAACTTCAAGAACTGCAAGCTGGATTCAGAAAAGGATGTAGGAAGAGTGATATCATTGCTGATGTCAGATAGATCTTGACTGAAAGCAAAGAATACCAGGAAGATGTTTACTTGTGTTTTATTGACTATGCCAAAGCATTTGATTGTGTGAATTATAAAAAATTGTGATTAACCTTGAGAAGAATGGGAATTCCAGAACACTTAATTGTACTATGAGGAACCTGTGAATAGTTCAACCACAACAAGTCAACACTGCATAGTTTAAAATCAAGAAGGGAGTGCATCAGAGTTGTGTACTTTCACCACACTGATTAAAATTTTATGCTGAGAAAATTGTCTGTGAAACTGGACTATATGATGAAGAACATAACACCAGGATTGGAGGAAGGCTCATTACCAACCTGCGATGCACAGATAGCACATTCTTTGCTGAAAGTGAAGATAACTTGAAGCATTTACTGGTAAAGGTTAAACACTACACTCTGCAGTATGGATTACATCTCAAAGAAAATTAAAATACTCACAACTGGACCAATAATACCAACATCACAATAAATGGAGAAAACATTTAAGTTGTCTAAGATTTCATATTACTTTCTTCCACAATCAACACCAATGAAAGCAGCAGTCAAGACATCACATGATGGATAGCATTGGACAAATCTGCTACAAAAAACCTCTTTAAAGAGCTGGAGAGCAAAGAGTTCACCTAACCGAAGGCATGGTATTTTCAATTGCCTCATATGTGTGTGAAAGTCGGTCAATGAACAGGGAAGACTGAAGAAGAGTTGATGCTTTGAATTGTGGTGTTAGCAAAGACTACTGAAAGTACAGTGGACTGCCAAAAGAACAAACAAATCTTTCCTGGAAGAAGAGCAGCTGGAATCTCCTTGGAAGCAAGAATGGCTAGACTTTGTCTCACCTACTCTGGTCATTCTGTCAGAAGGGACCATTCCCTAGAGAAGGATATCATGTTTGGTAAAACAGAAGATCCGTGAAGAAAGCAAAGGCCTTCAACAAGTTGGATTGACACAGTGGCTGCAACGATGGGCTCAGGCATAGCAAGGATTGTGTGGCTGGCACAGGACCAGACAGTGTTTTGTTTTGTTGTGCATAGGGTCGCTATGAGTCAGAGCCAACTCAATACTCCTAAAAACAGCATCAAACAAGCCATGAGCCAGGGATTCTGTCCTTAAGATAAATGAGTAATATATACCCTCCAGAACCTTGTAAAAATAATACAGCAGCTTCATACATA
>NW_006921678.1:1145982-1153108 GCF_000298275.1 Orycteropus afer afer
TTTGGCATTAGTACTATACAGTAACAAATAAAAAGGAACAACAAATTACTGCTCTATGCAAGAACATTGATGAACCTCAAAAATATACTAAGTGAAAGAAGTCAAACATCGAAAAAAATATAATTTATGAAAAATCCATTAATAATAAACTCAATCTTCTGTATAACCAACATATATTAATAGAAATCATATCAGTGATTGCTTTTAGGTGGGGAGGAAAGTTAAAAAATAAATTTCTGGAGTGATGAAAGTATTGTATCTTAATAAATATTTATCAACTGATTGAAATGTACCCTTAAGAACTGAGCTTTTTATTCAATGTAAACTATACTTCAAAAAAAAAAAAAAAAAAGAGAGAGAGAGAGAGAGAGAATGTTCTAAAGAAAAAACAAGTTTTTCAAAACAAGGGAAGCATATGAGCACTTGAAAATCCCACCTAGCAAAGAACAAAAAAATATTTTCCAAATATTTTTATTTGAATGTTTTTTAAATGTCTGTGCTAAATTTGTTCTTGATTCAACTTAGGCCTAGTTCATAAGGGAAAAATAAAATAGTTGGTATAGGTAGTAAAGGCACAGTTTTAAATTTAAAATTTATGTATAAATGACAGCTAAATTAGACTTTGAACTAAGCTAGTAAAATAAACTTTAAATAAAGAAATAGGGTGCGATGGATTCAAATGTCCTTGTGCCTTCAAACAGACACCATCACTATCAGTAATTGACCAATGGATCTATGTGTAGCACATTCAAATGGTCTATCATAGTTTATTTTGTTGCCATAAGTAAATTATGATTTGTCATCATTATTTGCAAAATGGAGAGGTTTCAAACAGCTAATGGGGACAAACTTGTCTGTCAGTTTGTCATACTGTGGTAGTTTGCATATTGCTGTAAAGTTTGAGGCTTTGCCACTGGTGTTACAAATAGCAGCCAGCAGGGTCACACATGGTTCACAGGTTTCAGTGAAGCTTACAGATGGTGACACACTAGGAAGAAGGAAGACACCACCCACTTCTCAAAGAATTGGACAGTGAAAACCTTGTGAATAGCAGAGAAACACTGTCTGATAAATTACTGGGCAACTTTATGAATAGCCTGGAAACATTTTCCCATACACTACAGGAGGATGAGCCCCTTAGGTCAGAAGGCACTCAAAACACAACTCGAAAAGAGCTGCATCATCAGAGTAGAACAAACCTTAATGAAATGGATAAAGTAAAGCTTTCGGGATCTTTATTTGCAGACTTTATATGACTCAAATTGAGAAGAAACAGCTGCAAACATCCATTAATAATTGGAATATGGAATGTAAGAAGTATGATTCTAGGAAAATTGGAAGTTGTCAAAAATGAAATGGAAAACATAAAAATTGATATCCTAGGAATCAGTGAGCTGAAATGGGCTGGTTTTGGCCATTTTGAATCGGACAACCCTATGATCTACTATGCCAGGAATGAGAGTTTGAAGAGGAATGCCATGGTGTTCATCACCACAAAGGAGGTTTCAAGATCTGTCCTGAAGTACAATGCTGTCAGTGATAAGATAATATCCACATGCCCACAAGGAAGGCCAGTTAATATGACTATTATTCAAATTCATTCACTAACCACCAAAGCCAAAGATGAAGAAAAAAATTAAAGATTTGTATCAACTTCTGCAGTCTGAAATTGACTGAACATGCAATCAAGATATGTTAATTATCACTGGTGACTGGAATGCAAAAGTTGAAAACAAAGAAGTTTCCAACCAGGAGTTGGAAAATTTGGCATTGGTAACAAATAATGCTGGAGATGACATGATAGAATTGTGCAAGACCAACTTATTCATTGCAAATACTTTTTTAAACAACACAGACTGTGGCTATCCATGTGGACTTCATAAGATGGAGTGCACAGGAATCAAATTGACTACATCTGTAGCAAGAGGTGATGAAAATGCTCAATATCTTCAGCCAAAACCAGGCCAGGAGCTGATTGTAAAACAGACCATCAATTGCTCATATGCAAGTTCAACTTGCAGTTGAAGACAATTAAAACAGGTCCAAGAGAGCCAAAATATGACCATGAATATATCCCTCCTGAATTTAGAGACCTTCTAAAGAATAGATTTGATACACTGAACACTAATGACTAAAAACCAGTATTGTGGGATGACATCAAGAGCATCATCCATGAAGAAAGCAAAAGGTCATTAAAAATATAAGAAATAAAGAAAAGACCAAAATGAATATCAGAAGAGATTTGGAATATTGCCCTTGAGTGAAGAGTAACTAAAGCAAATGGAAGAAATGACAAGAAAAAAGAGTTGAACAGAAGATTTCAGAGAACAGCTTGAGCAGACAAAGTCAATTACTATAATGAGATGTGCAAAGACCTGTAGTTAGAAAACAAAAAGGGAAGAACACACTCAAGCATTACTCAAGCTGAAAGAACTGAGGATAAAATTTAAGCCTCAAGTTGCAATATTGAAAAATTCCATAGGCAAAATATTGAATGATGCAGGGAGCATCAAAAGAAGATGGAAGGAATGCACAGTCACTGTACCAAAAAGAATTGGTCAATCTTCATCCATTTCAGGAGGTGGCATATGGAGAAGAACCAATAGTATTGAAGGAAGAAGTCGAAGCTTCACTGAAGGAATTGGCTAAAAACAAGATTCAAGGAGTTGACAGAATACCCACTGAGATGTTTCAACAAATGAATGTCATACTGCAGGAGCTCACTTGGTTATGCTAAGAGATTTGGAAGACAGCTACTTGGCCAACTGACTGAAAGATATCCATATTTCCATCATTCCAAAGAAGGTGATCCCACAGAATGTGGAAATTATCAAACAATATCATTGATATCACACGCAAGTGAAATCTTACTGAAGATAATTCAAAAATGGTTGCAGCACTACATTGACAGAGAACTTCCAGAAATGCAAGCTGGATTCAGAAGAGTATGTAGAACGAGGGATATCATTGCTGATGTCAGATGGATCTTGGCTCAAAGTAAAGAATATCAGAAAGATGTTTACTTGTGTTTTATTGAGTATGCAATAGCATTCATTGTGTGGATAATGACAAATTATGGATAACATTGAGAAGAATGGGAATTTCAGAACACTTAATTGTACTCCTGAGGAACCTGTACATAAACTATGATGCTGTCATTCATACAAAACAAGGGGACACCACATGATTTAAAATCAAGAAGGGAGTGTGTCAGGGTTGTATCTTTTCACCATACTTATTCAATATATATGTTGAGCAAATAATCTTAGAAGCTGGACTATATGAAGAAGAATGTTCCATCAGGATTGAAGAAGAATCATTAACAACCTGTGATACACTGATGGCACAACTTTGCTTGCCGAAAGTGAGGATGACTTGAAGCACTTACTGATGAAGATTGAAGAACAGAGTCTGCAGTATGGATATACATCTCAATATAAAGAAAATAAAAGTTCTCACAACTGGACATATAAGCAGCATCAACATAAATGGAGAAAAGATTGAAGTTGTCAAACTTTACATTGCTTTGCTTCTACAATCAACACCAATGGAAGCAGCAGTCATGATATCTGGCGTCGTATAGCATTGGGCAAATCAGCTGCAAAGGACCTCTTTCAAGTGTTGAAGAGCAAAGATTTCTCCTTGAGGACTAAGGTGTGCCTGACACAAGCCATGATATTTTCAATCGCCTCATATGCATGTGAGAGCTGAACAATGAATAAGGAAGACCAAAGGAAAATTGATACTTTTGAGTCATGGTGCTGGTGAAGAATCCTGAGAATACCATGGACTGTATACCAAATATCTACCAAACCTGTCCAGGAAGTGCGGCTGGAATGCTCCTTGGAAGCAAGAATGACCAGACTTTGTCTCACCTACTTTGGTCATGTTGTCAGAAGGGACCATTCCCTGGAGAAGGATGTCATGCTTGGTAAGGTGGAAGGTTGACAAAAGAGGGGAAGGCCCTCAACAAGATGGATTGACACAGTGGCTGGGTCATGGGCTCAAGTATAACAAGGATCATGGGGCTGGTGTGGGACCAGGTAGTGTTTCGTTCTACTGTGCATAGGGTTGCTATGAGTCAGAGACAACTCGATGGCACCTAACAACAGCAACATTCATACAGCAATTTTCTATCTCAAAAGAAAAGCCACTTTGCTCACTTCTTCTACCCAAGCAGATACACTAGGTAACCTATTTAGCAATTTTGAGCTTGAAAGAAATATAAAGCAACTCAGAAGTTGATATACTTTCCTCTTTTCTCTGATTTATTTATCAGATCCCCTGCTTTCTAATGTAATATATGATGTTTTTGTTTATTAGAATGAAAAGAATGTTTTGGTTAAGTTAGAAAAATCTCTGATTTTCATGTGTGCTAACCGCCAGTGACACAAGGTGCTTTTCAGAAGATGATAGGCTGGAGGCAGGATGGTTGGAAGTTTTGTTGCAGCAGGAACAATAATGTTGTAAGCATTCCCTGATGTGTAACTGAGCTTTGAATGTGTAAACTAAAAACACTCAAACCTCCAGGGGCAGTCAAAAATAGTAGCTCTGGCTAACTTTCATCTCAGGTGACTTTCTCAATTTAATCTTTGTGATAGATTTCTGCCTTGAAGCTTAAAACATGGTTCAGAAAAAATAAAAACTGTACCAAATATCTGCATGATAATATTAGCTTCTTTTTTTTTTTTTTTTCTCACTCAGGAGGTAAAATATATTACACCAACCACTTGCATGCTCTGCTTGTATTTGTCCATCCTAAACAACTGAAGAGATCTCAATGCTTCCTTCCTCATTGTTTTTTCTTCCATATATACTTTAATGAAGCATGATGGCATGTTTTAGGCTTATTTTGTGTATAATATAGTCTTTAATAGAGATATAGCTTAAGTTATTATATTTTTGGATTAAAAAAATCAGTAAAATGATTTAGGTTCTAATTATAAGAAGGGAAGTTATAAGGCTGTGCAGTATATAGAACAAATATTTGCATTCCAGAATTTTTATTTCAATGCTGGCTTTATTATTTAATAACAGTGTAAAGTCAAGCAGCTTGCTTCACTATTCAGAGGTTTAATTTCCTCATATTAGCTTATCAGCTAATAAAGATAAGTAGAATAATACAAATAATTTCCTAGCAAAGTACCTGGCGTATAGTCACTTAAATTATATATAAATGATAATACATTTAATCTTGCAACATAGTCACTCATTTTTTGCCCCTGAACAGAAGGAGAAAATAGCAGTAGAAAATCCCACCTTACTCTGAATGTATGGTTTGCAATTCATGAGGATCATAATTCAGTATTATTTTCATTTCCCTTTCTTGATCTTCTGCTCAGAGAGCAGAAGGAGAAAAGTAATGAAACATGAAGCAGTCATCACTATAGAGAGTTAAATTTTAGACAGTTAACACACTGAAAACTTAAATTCTCAGGTGTGTACTTATAACACAGTCAGAGTCAGAAATATGTTTTATGTTTCCTATATCATTTTTTCATTTATATTGTTATTGTTAGGTGTCCTTGAGGAGGCTCTGACTCATAGCGACCCTATGTACAACAAAACAAAACACTGCCTAGTCCTGTGCCAGCCTCACAACCACTGCTATACCTGAGCCCAACGTCGCAGTGACTATGTCAATCTGTCTCATTGAGGGCTTTCCCCTTTTTTGCTGACCCTCCACGTTACCAAGCATCACATCTGTCTCCAGGGAATAGTTCCTTCTGACAAAATGACCAAAGTAGGTGAGATAACGCCTGGCTGTTCTCGCTTCTAAGCAGTATTCTGGCTGCACTTCTTCCAGGATAGATTTGTTAGTTCTTCCAGCAGTCCATGTTACTTTCAGTATTCTTCACCAACGTCACAACTCACAAGCATCAATTCTTCTGTATTCCTTATTCATTGTCCAGCTTTCACATGCAAGTGGGCTATAGAAAATACCATGGCATACCTTAGTGTTCAAAGAGACATCTTTGCTCTTCATCTCTTTAAAGAGGTCTTTTGTAGCAGATTTTTTTCAGTACAACATGTCATCTGATTTCTTGGCTGCTGCTTCTATTGGTGTTGATTATGCAAACAAGTAATATGAAATCTTTAACAACTTCAATCTTTTCTCCATTTATTTTGATGCTGCTTATTGGTTCAGTTGTGAGGATTTTGCTTTTCTTTATGTTGAGGTGTAATCCATACTGCAGGAGCTTTGGTAGCATAGTGCCTAAGGCATTTGACTGCTAACCAAAAGGCTGGAGGTTCAAGTCCACCAGCCACTCCTTGGAGACCCAGGAAGGGATCACTATGAGTAAGATCTGAGTTGATGGCAGTGAGTTTGGTTTTTTGGTTTGGTAATCCATATTGCAGACTGTAGTCTTTAATCTTCATTAAAGACTACATCAGTAAGTGCTTCAAGTCAACTCCACCTTCAGCAAGCGATGTATCTTTAGCATATCACAGGTTTTTAATGAGTATTCCACCAATTCTGTTTTGCTCTCAAGAAAAAGGAAACATTGTCCCAGAAATTAATAATTGGATTTGTAGCAGAAATATGTCTACAAAAAATGTCATTTACAATGCTTTTGTCATTTTAAGGTTATGACAAATATATTGCCTTGTCTTTGAACATTGATGCTTGTCAATTTATAAAAAGAGAATGATTATGGTATTTTTTGGCATGATTGATTATTGGCAGTGAATTTCTAAACTTCTATATTAAGTTCACTCCAATATATTGTTTAGAGATGTGTTCTGCTTCTGATAGCTAAACAGTATGAGGGATATTTTGCCAGGATACTCCATTTCAAGGAATGAGAAATGTCAAACTCTCTATGGACAGTTTGAAGGCATTGCCATTTATCCTGTGGAAGTCAAGGAAAAAGTGAAATACTGAAATCATTGACAGTGATATTTCTACTATGGCTGCAATAAGAAGAGGAGCAAAGTAGCAATCTACATTAGCTGCAAGTAACCAGATCAAAACTTTTCTGTGTGACACTGATTAGGAATCATGTAAATTATGTATGCGTGTGTATGTGTGTGTGTGTGTGTGTCTGTGTGTGTGTGTATATATATATTTGTTGTTGTTGTTGTTGTGTGCTGTCGAGTCAGCCCGGACTCATAGCAACCCCTC
>NW_006921678.1:1153283-1159636 GCF_000298275.1 Orycteropus afer afer
TATATCTCTTATGTGGTCTTGTTTTGCCAGAGCTCTGGTGGCGTAGTACCTAAGGTGTTTGCCTGAAAACCGGAAAGCAGATGGTTCAAACCCACTATCCTTTCCTCAGAAGGAAGACTGGGTAATCTACTTCCATGGATATACTGCCTCAGAAACCCAAGGAGCAGTTACTATGAGTCAGAATCTACTTGACAGCAATGAGATTTTTTTTTTTTTTTGAGTATTTTTTAAAAATAGTGAAAATTCTACATTATTTTAGTTAATCATATTATGAGTTGATTGTTCAGGGTAAGGTAGCACAGTAAAGTTTATAGAATGTTATTTCTATTTTTGTCACTTTTTAATAAAACATCTGAAATATTAGAAAACATAGGTTCCAGGATATTATAGTTTATATCATTGATTTTTTAAAAATTTTTCTATATTTAAATGCTCCAAAACCCTGCTTCTTTGAACACACATGTATATGTGTATATATATATTGTATGTGTGGTCCCAAAAATATTAAAAATAAACAAAAAATAAAAAAACCCACTGCTATAGAGATGATTCCACTCATGTTGTTGTTGTTGTTATGTTCCCTCGAGTCGGACCTGACTCATAGTGACCCCTCCTTGGGTTTCTGAGGCAGTACCACTAGGGAAGTTGCCCAACCTTCCTTCTGAGGAGTGGCTAGTGGGTTTGAACCGCTGACCTTCTGGTTATCAGCCAAGTGCCTTAGGCACACTCATAGTGACCCTTTAAAACAGTTATAATTGCCCCCTAGGGTTTCTAAGGCTATAAATCTTCTTGGAAATAGGTGGTAACATCTTTTTTCCCACAGCGCAGCTAATGGGCTCAAATAGCAGACCCTTCAGTGAGCAGCCAAACACTTTTACCATTGTGCCATCAGGGCTGCTGACCTTAAAAATAGTTAAAAAAAAAAAAAGCAACTCAGCACCATCAAGTGGGATCCCACTCATAAAGACCCCTCCTTGGGTTTCCAAGGCAGCCTCTCTAAGGAAGTAGATTGCTCAGTCTTTCCTCCAAGGAGTTGTTGGTGGATTTGAATTGCCAGCCTTCTGGTTAGCAGTCAAATGCTTTGGGCACTACATCACCAGAGCAAACTTTAAAACACATATTGTGATGTTAAGGTTGTGTGTTAACTTGGTTAGGCTTGATTGAGTAGCTGGGCAGCTTGAAGTAGTTTTCCTCCATGGTGAGAATGGTAATTAACTCCATGGTGGAATCTATTGGAGCAGCTGAGTAGCTGCTTTAGGATGTGGGCTGCTTCTAGTACATAAATGCAACTTTGAGGAAGGTCTCCAGCCCTTTGGCACACTTGAAATCTGCATGTAGCCAAGTCGTTGTTCAGCAGCCTGCCGTGCTCTGCAGATCTTGGGACGTTTAATGGACTTGAATCAATAGCCTGTCATGTGATTCCACTGTATTGGGACTGTGTCTTTCCACTTGTCAATCTTGGGTTTGTCACCCCAGCAGCCAGCAACTGGCTCAGTAGAGTTGCCTCTAGCTTCAGTAGGCTGGGCGCAAGAGGCAGAGCTAAAGCCCAAGGTTGAGGGACTTTCACATAGCCCCTAGGGCCTGGCACTTTGAACTCGGACTATTAGCCTCCAAAACTATGAGAATAAACTCTTGTTTGTTAAAGCCATTCCATTTGTGGTATATCTTCTGTTAGAGTGGCACTAGGCAAGCAAAACAGAATATTTGCTTCTGGCCCACTGAAGCTGGAGAGTATTTTTTTCATTCAGGCAGCTGCTGGCTGCTGAGGCTGACAAATCCAAGGTCAACAGGTAAAAAGGCATGGTTCTTATATTACCACTGCAGGCCATTGATTCAAGTCCTGAAAAAGTCACAAGATAGGCAGGGCAACACGGCAGGCTACTGAACAATGACTCAACTACATGCAGGGTTCAAGCATGCCATATGCTACAGACCTTTCTCAAAGCTGCTTCTTCTATTACTGGAAGCAGCCCACATCTCTAAAGCAGCTATTCAGCTGCTCCAGTAGATCCACCATGGAATTGATTACTAGTCTCATTATGGGGGATACTATATCTCTCTGCCCAGACACTCTACCAGGCCCAGCCAAGCTAACATACAACCTTAACTACCACACATATTATGAACAAAATATGTGAGATTAAGTGTTATCCAAACAGCTGAATTAAATATGAACTCTGAAATTCTTAGCCTTTCAGAAATAGCACTAGTATCACATTACCTGTCCACATACATTTGCTTAATACTCTTATATTTCTTATGCTTCTTAGACAAATCTAAATGATTTTTCTTATTTTTTTCTTTAAACATACTCATTTTGAAAAAAAAATGTGAAAATAAACTATATTTGTTGTTAGCTGCCGTCAATTTGTTCCCTACCCCTGGTGATCCCATGTGCTACAGAGTAGAAATGATACATAAAGATTTGTTGGTTGTAAAATCCCCTTCCTCAGGGAAAAATTGGTTATTTCTTTGTTAATTAAATGTTTATTTTATTTTTTCTGAAAATACACAGAGCAAAACATATACCATTTCAAAAATTTATATACATACTGTTTGTTGCCATTGGTTACATTCCTCATTTTATGTCAACAGTGTGGTAGTTAGGTTATGTATCAACTTGGCTGGGCCTGGTTGAGTGGCTGGGCAGCTGGATGTAGTCTTTTCCGTGATGAGACTGGTAATGTACTCCATGGTGGGATCTACTGCGGAGCAGCTGAGTAGCTGCTTTGGGATTGGTCTGCTTCCTGTATATAAGGAGAAGCTTTGGGAATAGTCTCTAGCTTTTTGGCACTCTTGGACCCTGTTTGTAGGTGAGTCATCATTCTTTATCCTGCCATGTTTTCTGCTGATCTTGGGACTTTTAGTGGACTTGAATCAATGGCCTGCTCTGTGGTTTAGTAATGTTGGGACTGTGACTTTTCTCTTGTCGACCTTGAGTTTGTCAGCCTCAGCAGCCATCAGCTGCCTGAATGAAGAGATGACTAGCTTCAGTGGCCTGAAAGCAAGAGGGAGAGTTGAAGCCCAAGGTTGAGGGTCTTTCACCTAGCCCCTAAAGCCCAGCACTTTGAACTTGAACTTCTAGCCTCTCAAACTGTAAGAGAATAAACTCCTGTGTGTTAAAGCCATCCGATTTGTGGTATATTTTTTGTCAGAGTGGGACTAGGTAACCAAAACAAACAGTCTTTCTATTTCTGTTCAAATTTCTTTCACCACTATTAACATAGATGCACTGTTTTCCTAAATTTCTCTTTGCTTTAAAGTTACCATTGTCACTTTGCTCTTATATATATTACAATTTTTTGGTTAAAAAAAGAGACAATAGTCAGGGTATACATTTTTTATTAATTGAGCTAAACTGTGGTTTAGTGTAAATATGATCAAGGGATAGTTTTGACTATAGATTAAAAGAACATTTCAGGAAAATAGGTGTGTGGGTTTCTCCAGTCTCAATGGACCCAGTAAGTTTGGGATCATCAATAATTGGAAATTCTGTTCCACATTTATATCTTTTTTGTTCAGATTCCATCTTTTGTGTCTGCAGTCCAAACGTTCAGTAATGGTAGCTAAGCACTGTGCCGTCTTCCTGTCTCATGACAGAGGGGGCAGTATTTCATGGATGCAATTAATCTTAGTAGTCTAGCTCCTTCTCTGATTCTTGGGCTTCCTTTTTCTCCCTGTTATTTCCAGTAAATAGAGACCAATCATTATATCATGAATAACCACTTGAAGCTTTTTAAACACCAAACTCTCTGCAGAATTAAGATATAGATGAAAAATTCTAGAAATAGTATTATACCAATTGAATGGACTTTCCTTTGAAAGCAAGACACTACACCTTTGAAACAAAACTTATCCTGTGAAGTATCAGCAGCTGTTGCCTATTTGTTTTTCTTTTTGGATGCTATTATGGTTGTAAAATTATACATAGTGTATTATTTGTGATTTCCTCCTTTTTCTCGTGTATAGCTTGGCTATGTCAGTTATATTGATCAAATTGTATAACTTTAACAATTTACAGGGGCTTTCTTCCTCAAAAAGTTTGGGTGGATTTGAACAGCCAAACTTTAGATTAGCAATTACTTAATGGCTTACATGCCTCAGGCTCCTAAACTTTATTTAGAAAAATTGAATTTGACCCCATAGTATGATTGGACAAAGATCTCTGGTTACACTATGATTAAAGTGCTTGGCTGCTAACCAAAATGTTGGTGACTGGAACCCACCAGCTGTTCAATAGGGTAAAAGACCTGGTAACCTGTTCTTGTAAAGATTGCAGCCTAAGAAATCCCATAGGTCAGTTCTATTCTGTCCTAAAAGGTAACTATGAATTGGAATTGACTTAATGGCACTCAACAACAGCTTCAACTAATATAATTGGACTAACTAATTACTAACTGTTGTTGTTGTTATGTGCCGTCCAGTCGGACCCGACTCATAGCAACCCCTCCTTGGGTTTCTGAGGCAGTATCACTCCGGAAGTAGATTGCCCCATCTTCCTTCTGAGTCATGGCTGGTGGGTTTGAACCATCAGCCTTCTGGTTAGCAGGCAAGTGCATTAGCCACTATGCTACCAGAGTGCCCTCCTAATTACTAATAACTGACTATTATTAATATTCAGTTCTATAGTTGGCTACTTGACTGAATTGAATAATTTATACTTACTTATAATCCTGATAGTGATGTAGTTTTTCACTTCTCTGTTTTTTGATAATAAAAATAATCATCAGCTCTCACTGTCATTGAGTTGAATCTGACTCAGTGACCCCTTCTTGGGTTTCCAAGGCAATATCACTACAGAAGTAGATTGCTCAATCTTCATTCCGAGGAGTGGCTTGAACTGTCAGCTTTCCAGTTAGCAGTCAAATACCTACACTATACCACCAGAGCTCCTAAATATCAGTGTGATATTAATATTGTGATTTTTAGCTAATGAATCCCTGATGGCCCATTGGTTAAATGATGGGCTGGTAACCAAAAGGTTGGCAATTCGAACTCACCAGCCACTCCATGGGAGAAAAATGTGACAATCAGCTTCCAAAAAAATTACAGCTTTAGAACCCATGGTTTTATTCTGTCCTGTAGAGTCACTATTGAGTTGGAATTGACTCTATGGTAATGGATAATTTTATATTTTATATCCAAGTTAGCTTTCTTTTCTCTTTTAACAATAGCTACTGTATCTTCCCCTTACTAGTTCAAGTGTTGATATCTTTAATTGGATGGCAACGGAAACATGATTCTATGTAATTATACCATGTTGCCTGTTTTATCCAGAACTAGGTCTTAACTAGGTCTTACTGTTGTTAATTGCCATCCAGTTGGCTCTGACTCATAGTGACCCTAAGTACCACAGAATGAAACACTGCCTGGTCCTGTGACAGCTCCATAATCGTTGCTATACCAGAGCCCATCCTTGCAGCCACTATGTCAATCCATTTTGTTGAAGGGCTTCTACTTTTTTGTTGATGGTCCACTTTACTAGTCATGATATCCTTCTCCAGGAAAGGGTCACTTCTGAAAACATAACCAAAGTAGGTGAGACAATGTCTGGCCATTCTTGCTTACAAGGAGCATTCTGGCTGCACTTCTTTCAGGACAGATTTGTAAGTTCTTTTAGCAGTCCATGGTACTTTCAGCATTCTTCACCAGCACCATGACTCAAAAGCATCGACTCTTCTTCAGCCTTCCTTACTTATTGTCAGCTAATACATGCATATGAGGCAATTGAAAATGCCATGGCTTGGGTTGGACACACCTTAGTCTTCAAGGAGACATCTTTGCTCTTCAGCACTTGAAAGAGATCTTTTGCAGAATATTTGCCCAGTGCAATACATTGTCTGATATCTTGACTGCTGCTTCCATTGGACTGATTGTGGAAGCAACTCATATGAAATCTTTGACAACTTCAATCTTTTCTCTATCTATTGTGATACTGCTTATTGGTCCAGTTGTGATGATTTTTGTTTTATCTTGAGATGCAATCCATACTGCAAACTGAAGTCTTTAATATTCATTAGTAATTGCTTCAAGTCATCCTTACTTTCTGCAAGCAAAGTTGTATCACCTGTATATTGCAGGTTGTTAATACGTCTTCCTCCAATCCTGATGCCACATTCTTTTTCATATAGCCCACCTTCTTGGATTATTTGTTTAGCATACAGATTGAGTAAGTATGGTTAAAGGACACAACTCTGATGCACTCCCTTCCTGATTTTAAACCATGCAGTATCCCCTTGTTCTGTTTGAACAACAGCTTCCTGGTCTATGTACAGGTTCCTGATGAGCACAATCAAGTGTTCTGGGATTCCCATTCTTCTCAATGTTATCCATAATTTGTTATGATCCACACA
>NW_006921678.1:1188020-1193290 GCF_000298275.1 Orycteropus afer afer
TATTTTAAGCCACAAACTTTGTAGTACTTTGCTGTAACAGTCTTAGGGAACAATAATAGGCAGAATGTACAATTGCACATTAGTTCAAATCAACGTTATATTTACTCACATTATCTGCTTTTTGAAAAGAGAAAATTTTGCTGGAAGTGAATGTTAAAATTCTGCGTTCAAAATTGATGATGAAGTTTATAATGTTGAATTATTTTCTTGTGCCACTATCAATATCATCCTCTCCTTGTCTTTTGGTTTGTCATATTTTGGTGGGCTGAGGGCTATGCCACCAGTATTTCAAATACCAGCAGCAGGGTCAACCATGGTAGATAGGTTTTGGTGGTTCTTCCAGACTAAAACAGACTGGGAAGAAGGATTGGGCCATCCACTTCTCAAATAATTGGCCAGTAAAAACCTTATGAATAACAGTGAAACACTATATGATATATTACTGGAAAACTTTATGAATACCCCTGAAACATTGTCTGATATAGTGTTGCAAGATGAGCCTCTCATGTTGGAAGGCACTCAAAATATGACTGGAGAAGAGCTGCTTCCTCAAAGTACAGTTGACCTTAATGATGTGGGCTGAGTAAAACTTTCAGGACATCCATTTATTGAAGGGCACTATTCAAACTGGGAAGAAAAGGTGTAAACATCCATTAATAATAAGAACAAAAAAATGTACAAAGTATGAATCTTGGAAAATTGGAAGTTGTCAAAAATAAAATGGAATTCAGAAAGATTGACATCCTAGGCATTAGTGAGCTGAAATGGACTGGATTTGGCTATTTAAAGTGAGGTAGTTATATGGTATATTATACTGGGAATGAGAGATTGAAGAGGAATGACATCGTATTCATCATCACAAAGAATGTTTCAATATCTATCCTGAAGTGCACTGCTGTCGGTGATAGAAATATATTCATATTCCTACAAGGAAGACCGATTACTACTATTGTTATTAAAACTTACTCAACAAACACTAAAACCAAAGATTAAGAAATGGAATATTATTACCAAATTCTTCAGTCTGACATCGACCAAACATGAAATGAAGATATATTGACAATTATTGGTAATTGAATTGTAAGAGTTGAAAACAAAGAATAATCACTGGTATTTGGAAAATATCATCTTGGTGATAGATATGATCCCTGATACCACATGATAGAATATTGCAAGACAAGTGACTTATTCATTGCAAACACATTTTTACAACAAGATAAATGGTGGCTATGCACGTGGACCTCACCAGATAGAATACACAGAGATTAGACTGACTACACCTGTGAAAAGAGGCAATGAAAAAACTCAGTATCTTCAGCCAAAATAAGGTCAGGAGCTGATTATGGAAAAGACCATCAACAGTATCACTATGGAAGCAGATTGCCCAACCATCAACTGCTCATTTGCAGCTGAAGAAAATTAAAACAAGTCCACAAGAGCTAAAATATGACCTTGATTATATCCCACATGAATTTAGAAACACATTGAATACCAAGGACCAAAAACCAAATAACCTGTACATGACATCAAGAACATCATCCATGAATAAAGCAAAAAGTCATTAAAAAAAAAAAAAAGGAAAGGATGGAAAGACCAACATATATGTCAAAAGAGACTCTGAAACTTGTTATTGAACTGAGCGTAGCTAAAGCAAATGAAATAAATGACAAGATAAAATAGTTGATCAGAAGATTTAAAGAGCATCATGAGAAAACAAAGTCAATTATTTTAATAAAATATACAAAGACCACAAGTTAGGAAACCAAATGGAAGAACACACCTAGCATTTCTCAAGCCGAAAGAACTGAAGAAAAAATTCAAGTTTTAAGTTGCAGTATCAAAAGATTCAGTCGACAAAATATTAAATGATGCAGGAAGCATCAAAATAAGATGGAAGGACTGTTGTTGTTATTAGGTGCCATTGAGTTGTCTCTGACTCATAGTGACCCTATGCACAGCAGAACAAAACAGTGCCCAGGCCTGTGCCAGGCTCATGATCCTTGCTATACCTGAGCCCATAGTCACAGCCACTGTGTCTATTCATCTTGTTGAGGGCCTTCCCTTTCTTCGTTAACCCTCCACTTTACCAAGCATGATATCCTTTTCCAGGGAATGATTCCTTGTGACAACCTGACCAAAGTAGGTGAGACAAAGTTTGGCCATTCTCGCTTCCAAGCAGCATTCCAGCTGCACTTCATTTGGGACAGATTTGTTAGTTCTTCTGGAAGTCCATGATATTTTCCATATTCTTTGCCAACACCACAACTCAAAAGCATCAACTCTTTTCAGTCTTCCTTATTCTTTGTCCAGGTCTCACATGCATGAGAGGTGAGTTAAAATACCATGACTTGGACTAAGCCCACCTTAGTCTTCAAGGAGACATCTTTGCCCTTCATCACTTGAAAAAGGTATTTTCCAACAGATTTGTCCAATGCAATACATCATCTGATGCTTTCATTGGTGTTGACTGTAGAGCTAAGTAATATTAAATCCTTGACAACTTCAATCTTTTCTCCTTCCACATTAAGTTGTTTATTGGACCAGTTGTGAGGATTTTTGTTTTCATTATATGAGGTGTAATCCATACTTCAGACTGAACTCTTTGGTCTTCATCAGTAAGTACTTCAAGTCATACTCACTTTCAGCAAGCAAAGTTATGTCATCTGCATATTGCAGGTTATAAATGAGAATTCTTCCAATCCTGATGCCACATTCTTCTTCATATAATCCAGCTTCTTGGATTATTTACTCAGCATACAAATTGAATTAAATATGGTGAAATGATGAAAACCTTGACGGACTCCATTCTTGATTTTGAACCATGCAGTATCCCCTTGTTTTGTTTGAAAGACAGGCTCCTGACCTATGTACAGGTTCCTCATGAATACAATCAAGTGTTCTGGAATTACCATTCTCCTCAATGTTATCCATGATTTGTTATGATCCACACAACTGAATACTTTTGCATAGACAAAAACATAAGTAAACATATTTCTGGAATTTTTTGCTTTCAGTTAAGATTCATCAGACATCATATATCCCTCATTTCACATCCTCTTCTGAATCCAGCTTGCAGTTCTGAAAATTCTCCTCAAAATACTGCTGTAACCATATTTGAATTATCTTCAGTAAGATTTTACTTGCATGCGATATCAATGATATTGTTTGATAATTTCCACATTCTGTGGGATCACCTTTCATTGGAATGGGTACAACTATGGATCTCTTCCAGTCAGTTGGCCAGATAGCTGTCTTACAAATCTCTTGGCATAACTGAATGAGTGTCTCCAGTGGAGCATCTGTTTGTTGAAACATCTCAATGGGTATTCTATCAATTTCCAGAGCCTTGTTCTTCATCCATTCCTTCAGTGCATCTTTGAATTCAATACCATTAGTTCTTGATCATATGCCACCTTCAGAAATGAGTGAACATTGACCAATTCTTTTGGTACAGTGATTCTGTGTGTTCCTTCCGTCTTCTTTTGATGCTTCCTGCATCATTCAATATTTTGCCTACAGAATCTTTCAACTCAAGGCGTAAATTTTGTCCTCAGTTCTTTCAGCTTGAGAAAAGGTGATTGTGTTCTTCCCTTTTAGTTTTCTAACTCCAGGCCTTTACACATTTCATTATAGTAATGGTCTTTGTCTGCTCAAGCTGCTCTTTGAAATCTTCTGTTCAGCTCTTTTATCTTGTTATTTCTTCCATTTACTTTAACTACTTCCTGCTCAAAAGAAAGATTCAGTCTCTTCTGACATCTATTTTGGTCTTTTCTTTCTTTCTTGTCTTTTTAATGACCTCTTGCTTTCTTCATGGATGATGTTCTTGATGTCATCCCTCAATTCCCCTGCTTTTCAGTCATTGGTGTTCAATGTATGACACCTATTCTTTGAATGGTCTCTAAATTCAGGAGGGATATTTTCAAGGTCATATTTTGGCTCTTGTGGACTTGTTTTAACTGTCTTCAACTTCAAGTTGAACTTGCATATGAGCAGTTGATGGTCTGTTCCACCGTCAGCCCCCAGCTTTGTTTTGGCTGAAGATATTGAGCTTCTCCATCACCTCTTGCTGCAGATGTAGTCAATCTGATTCCTATGTCTTCCATCTGGTGAAGTTCACATATAAAGTCATTGCTTATATTGTTGAAAAAAAGGTATTTGCAATGAATAAATTGTTGATCTTGCAAAATTCCATCATGAGATCTCAAGTGTTTTTCTATCTCCAATGGCATATTTTCCAACCACCAGTAATTAACTTTTCTTTGTTTCCAAATTTTGCATCCCGGTTACCAGTGATAATCAACACATCTTGATTGCATGTTTGGTCAATTTTAGACTGCAGAAGTTGATAGAAATCTTCAGTTTCCTCATCTTTGAATCTGGTGGTTGGTGTATAAATTTGAACTATAGTAGTGTTAACTGGTCTTCCTTGTAGGCCTATGGATGTTATCCTATCACTGACAGTGTTGTAACCCAGAACGATCTTTAAACATTTTTTTTGTGACAATGAATGCCACACCTTTTCTCTTCAATTCATCATACCCAGAACATTAAATCATATGATTGTCTGATTCAAAATGGCCAAAACCTGTCCATTTCAGTTCACCAGTGCCTAAGATAGTGATAGTTATGCATTCCATTTCATTTTTGACAAGTTCTAATTTTCTTATATTCATAGTTCATACATTCCATGTTCCAATTATTATTGGATATTTGTATCAGTTTCTACTGAATTTGAGTCATGCCATATCAGCCTATGGAGGTCAACCCATATCGTTAAGATCATCTCTACTCTGAGAAGTCAGCTTTTGAGTGCCTCTGCCTGATGGGCTCATCCTTCAGCACTCTATAGGACCATGTTTTAGGGCTATTCATAAAATTTTACAGTAATATCTCAGACTGTGTTTCACTGCTATTCATAAGGTTTTCACTGGCCAATTGTTTTAGAAGTGGATGGCCTCTTTCTTCTCCTGAGTCTGTCTTAGCCCAGAAGCTCTGCTGAATCCTGCCACCATGGGTAACCCTGATGGTATTTTGCAACACAGTGGCATAGCATCCAGCCTCATAGCAACATGTAAGCCACCAGAGGATGACAAGCTGATAGACATGTTCATCTCCCTTACTTGATCCTAACCCTTCTGCATCTACCTACTTTGGGCAATAACCTTAAAATAGAGCCACCCACAAGGGAAAAGAAGCCCCCGAGCCCTAGTCCACCTGCCTCAGGCCCTTGCCTTAGTATAGAGCCACACCCAAGAGAAAAGAAGCCTCTA
>NW_006921678.1:1194455-1211705 GCF_000298275.1 Orycteropus afer afer
GATCGGGCAGTGTTTCGTTCTGCTGTGCATGGGGTCGCTATGAGTTGGAAACGACTCGACGGCACTTAACAACAACAACAACATATTATTATTATTAATATCAAATAAAATATTGCAGATACAATATTTCTGAAAATAATTCAAAAATTATTGGAACTGTATATTGACAGGGAACTTCCAAAAATACAAACTTAATTCAGAAGAGAACATGGAATGAGGGATGTCATTGTTGATGTCATATTGATCTTGGCTAAAAGCAAAGAATATCAGAAAGATGTGTTTCATTGACTATGCAAAAGCATTCAACTTTGTGGATAACAAATTATGGATTATGTTGTTAAGAATGGGAATTCCAGAACACTGTGCTCATGAGGAAACTGTGCATAGATGTCATTTGAATGAAGCAAGGAGATACTGCATGGTTTAAAATTAGGAATGGTGTGTGTCAAGGTTGTATTCTTTCACCATACTTATTCAATCTATATCTTGAGCAAATAATCCAAGAAGCTGGACTAAATGAAGAAGAACATAGCATCAGGATTAAGGCAAGATTTGTTAACAACCTGTTGTATGCATATTACACAACTTCTCTTGCTGAAAGTGAAGATGATTTGAAGCACTTACTGATGAAAATTAAATACTATAGTCAGCAGTATGGATTATACCTCAAGATAAAGAAAATGGAAATCCTCACAACTAGATCAATAAGCAGCATCACAATAAATGGAGAAAAGACTGAGGTTGTCATAGATTTCATTTTAGTTGGAGTCACAATCAACACATGGAAGCAGTAGTCAAGAAATCAGATGTTGAATTACACTGGGCAAATCTGCTGAAAGAGACCTCCTTAAAGTGTTGAAGAGCAAAGATGTTACTTTGAGGACTAAGGTGTACCTAACCCAAGACACAGCATTTTATATTGCCTCATATGCATATGAAAACTAAACCATGAATAAACAAGACTGAAGAAGAACTGATGCTTTTGAATTGTTTTGTTGTCAAAGAGTACTGAAAGTACCATGAACTTCAGAAAAACAAACCAATCTGTCTTAGAAAAAGTGCAGTCAGAATGTTCATTGGAAGAAAGAATGCCCAGATTTCATCTCACCTGCTTTGGTCATGTTGTCAGAAGGGATCATTGCCTGGAGAAGGATATCACAGTTGGTAATATAGAGAGTCAGCAAAAAAGGGGAAGACGTTCAACATGATGGATCGACACAGTGGCTGCAAGGATGGGCGCAAGTGTAACAGGAATTGTGAGGATGATGCATGACCAGGTAATGTTTCATTCTATTGCAAGTAAGGTCACTATGAGTTTGAACCTACGCAATGGCACTTAACAACAACATCAGTATCATAAACATCCAGTTTAAGGTCTACAAAGCATCATATATATATGTATGTGTATATATATATATATATATATATATATATATATATATATATATATATATATATATATATAACTATAACATTATCACCTGTTTCAGAGTAGAATTTAAAACTCAGAAAGATATGTAAAGATATTGAGCTTAAATTTAAGTTCCTGAGAAATATATTATACAGATATGCATCACTAACTGTCCATGATATGTTCTCTGAAATAGGACATTATGTGATTTTGCTATTTTGCCAACACATGTTATATTTGGTACATGTTTCTATGTATTTGATACACATATATCAAAGTAACACCCTCACAAATTTCTGTCTCTCCATTAGTGCTCAGAATTTTGTGGTTTGCAAAATTTCACCACATTTGGCTGTCTCTTGATGAGTCTGTGGGGAGCCTGATCATAACTGAAAACCCCAAGGAAGAGAGTCATGGTCCTTGGTGGAATAGTGGTTAAGACATTTGACTGCTAACCAGAAGTTCAGTGGTTCAAACACACCAGGTGCTCCACAGGATAGAGAAGGAACAGTCTGCTTCCATGAAGATTTATAGCCTTGGAAACCCAATGGGATTCCTATGAGTGGGTATCCACTCATGGCAAAGAGTTAAGAGAGGGAGTGGAACAGACAGAGTCCAGCATCTCCCTGCAGGCACCAACGTACAGGTTAGCTGGTCAAGGTATGCAAGCATCAGCAATAGGAGCAGCAACAGCGGCTCCAACAGTAGCTGAGTTGTGGTAGCTATAGAAGTCCAGCCAGAGGCCTAGGCACCACAAAATCATTGCTGCTGTCACCTCATGCCATCCCTCCAAGAAAGCCCCTCCTCAAGCTGAAAATGTAGTCATGTTTTGGCCAAAAGTATGGTATGTGATGAATTGCCAGTAATTGGAAGATGGTCCAAAATGACAGTTTAGTCACACACATCATGCCATTCCACTACAGTAAAGAATGAATGGAAAAAGGAAAAAGAAAAAAAGTGAAACAGATGTAAATGACAATCTGGCAAACTATAATTGTAAATGGAAGTATGAAGAATTAGATCGAACACCAAAGGGAAAGAGAAACTTAAAGAAAACAACAAACAAGGAGATTTACAGATTGTATATACCCTGCCAGTTGGCCCACAGAGTGAAGCCATCTTGAAACAAAACAAGTAGGTTAAAGAGCACAAGAAGGCAACTTCTCAGAATCCCCAATAGGAGACAGATATACTGTGTAGAACTCAACAACTCAAAGTGAAACAAGATGAGCAGAATATGAACCAAATTAAGGAGGGAAAGTGCAGGAAGGCAGGCAGACCTTTAAGGATCCAGACTTAGAGCAGAAAAAGAGCCAGAAAATAGGGCCAGAACTACTCACCAGCACCAGTCCTTGATCATTTGGGTGGGTGGCACTGTGGGATTGGAGAATCATTGGACTGGTGTCTAGACACCACTACCCCAACCAGACTATGGACAGCCTCTCTCTTTCCTCATGTTTGGTTGAGAACAGAATCCTGATCCCTGACCATATTCTGAAAGGGGTGTCCCAGTGCCCATGTAAGAGCCTGAGTGATAGGCTCTTCCCAGTTTACCCCAGACCTCCCACCACCAATTGATATAGCCACCATCTCTCTGCCTGACTATCCACACAGACCACATTCTTGCATCTTCAGACTTGCAACACTAGGCTCCCACCCTCCTGCCCATCCTTGCAGAGTGATCCATGATGTAAACTCCTAAGCTGTCAGGCCAGCAGCTAGAGGCTCATGTCCACTACACCTACCTCACATCATTCTGCCCAACTGACTTTTGAAACCAGATCAGTGAGAAGTTGTGAGACACCCCCATCCTCACACTTCCACTGCACTACCTGCCTGGCAACTGGTGTACAATTTTCCTTACCACCCTCATAGTGACTAATGCCATATACACCCTCACTCTGATCACCCAGAAACCAATGGTGAATACACACAGTGCCCAACTCAGTGACCAGTGAGAACACTTCCTGCACCATTTCCGTGGTGAACAGCTAGGTAGTTACATCACTTTATGGGCAATACCACCCACAACTTGACAGATGTCATCTGTATTTCTGTTAAATGTTGAACAGAGGATTATAGTGCCTTCATCCATCCTCTGCCTGGCTATAGTGTCACTCATCACAAACCTAAATAGTTGATGTTAGCCATATGCACTTGCACTGAAATCTCTTCATATTTCACAACCAACTGAGATGTCTTTTGCTGAAGATAATTAAATAAATGGTTGTATTGCAGCAGTGTATGGACAGAGAACTACAAGAAATTTAAGCCAGATTCAGAAGAGGCATATTATTGTACAATGTCCAATTCAAGTAGATTTGTGTATGAGGGATATCATTGTTGATGGCAGATGGATCTTGGCTGAAAGCAAAGAATGCCAGAAATATATTTACCTGTGTTTTACTGACTATGAAAAAGCATTCAACTGTGTGGATCATAAAAAAATATGGATAACATTGCAGATAATGGGAATTCCAGAACACTTAATTATTTTCATGAGGAACCTGTACATAGACCAAGAAGCAATCTTTCATCCAGAGCAAGGTGGTATTGTATGTTTCAAAATGATGAAAGGTGTGTGTCAGAGTAGTATTTTTTCAATATACTTATGCAATCTGTGTGCTGGCAAATAATCCTAGAAACTGTACTATATGAAGAAGAGTATGCTATTGAGATTTGAAGCAGACTCAGTAGCAACGTATGATAAGCAGATGACATAACCTTGCTTGTTGAAAACAAAGAGAACTTGAAGAAATTACTAATGAAGATAAAAGACTAAACCCATCAGTATTGATTACACCTCAACATAAATAATACTCAGATCCTTAGAACTAGACTAATACGCAACATCTTAATAAGTGGAGAAAAGGTTGAAGTTGTCAGAGATTTTGTTTTACTTGGATACAGAACAGTACCCATGTAAGCAGCAGTCCAAAAATCAAATGACACATTTCACTAGGCAAATCTGCCGCAAAAAGATATCTTTAAAGTGTCAAAGAACAAAGATGTCACATTGAAGGCTAAGGTGCACCTGACCCAAGCCACTGTCTTTTCAATCACCTCATAAGGTTGTGAAATCTGGAAAACAAATAAGGAAGACCAAGAAAGAATTGATGGATTTGAGTTGTGTTGGCAAAGAATATTGAAAATATCAGGGAGTGCCAGAATAATGAACAAATCATGAACAAAAACAATGACAAATGTCTTGGAAAAGGCGTAGGTGGAATACACCTTAGAAACCTGAATGGCCAGACTTCTTATCATGTATTTTGGTTATGTTGTCAGAAGAGACCAGTTCCTGGAGAAGGATATTGTGCTTGGTATAGTAGATGGTCAGTGAAAAAGGGGCAGACCCTCAATGAGATGGAATGACACAGTGTCTGTAATGATGTACTGAGTCATTTTAATGATTGTGAGGTTGATGTAGAATTAAGAAGAGCCACTCCTCAGAAGGAAGGTTTGGCAATCCTACTTCTGTAGTGATACTGCCTCGGAAACCCAAGGAGGGGTTGCTATGAGTCAGGGCTGACTTGACGGCACATAACAACATGGTCTTTTGTACCAAAGGTCACTATGAGTTAGAACCAACTTGACAGATCCTAAGAACAACAATAACACTGAGATGCCAACTTGTGCTTGTACAGTAGGCCTGTACCATCCATTTGGATAACACTCTTGAAAAATGGATACAGAAGTGGCCTGCCCTGACCTTCAGAAGATGTCACTCACTGCATGGGTCAAAGATGAAGCAGTCTGCTTCCTTAAAGACTTAGAACCTTGGTAACTCTATGGGGGGCAGTTCTAGCCTAAGGATCCCTATGAATCAGAACCTACTTGATGGAAGTGTTTTTGTCTAACACCTTAAATATTTGGGAATAGCAAACAATAACAGATCATATAAACAAACAGGATAGGATGGATGAAACAAATAAGCAAAACAAAGGGGAAGAAAACCTTCCTGAGGGGAAAAAAAAAATGATAATAGAATTACTTGAAAGAGAATTCAAAAGACTTAGATATAGGTTCCTCAAAGAAATCAGGGAAAACACAGACAAAACCCTAGAAGAATTCACAAAACAATACAAGAACAAAATGACAAAATAGATGGACAATTGAAACCATTCAAAAACACCTAGAAATTCTGAAGATTAGGAAAATGTCAAAAAAAGATAACTCAATAGAAGTATATAAAAGTAAATTTGAATCAATGTGAGAAGAATAAGTGAAATATAGGACCAATTTCTTGATTCTAATTTCTTTGAGGAATAATCACAAGCAATAATGATGAAAAATGAAGAAAGTCTAAAGCTATGTAGGACACTATCAAGAAGAATAATTTATACATAATAGAAATTGAAGAAGAGAAGAAGGAGAAGAAAAAATAAAACTGAAAAATTTTTAAGATTTATTAGATGAAAATCTTCCTAATATCATAAAAAAGGGAGAAAGATTCCATCCAAGAAACTCAACAAACCCTAAAGCTCAACCAAACTACAAAGGGACATCAATAAGATTGAACTCGGATTTCTTGACAGAAGCCATGCAGACTAGAAAGCATTGGGATGGCATGTATAAAACACCAAAAGAAAGAATTACCAACTTAAAATCTTATATCTAGCAAAAATTGTCTTTCAAATATGATGGCAAAACTAGTTCATTCCTAGATAAGTAGAAGGTAAGGGAATTTGTTAAAAAAAAAAAAAAAGAAAAAAGAACAACTTTACAAGTATTAAAGTCTGTCTTTTAGCCAGGGAACCAACAATAAGAGACAACAATCTGAAATTAAGATACATGACATAATCATCTAGACACCAAGCAATATAAAGAATTCGCAAAAGTAAAATAAAGCTATAAAACTGAAAGCAGGTAATGAAAGATGTCAATCTGTAAATGACAACAACTTCAAAACAAACGGGAAATAAATGGTGTGGTGACAAAGCTTACAAATCTCTATAAGGAAGTCAACATGATGTTAGGATATAACAGACTGTTTTAGGAAAATAAAGATAAATTTCAGAGTAATCACAAAGAAAAAGTAAGTCTACTCACAAAATGAAGAAAATCAAACAGACCCAGTAAACAAAAGCCACAGCAAAGAATTATATGAAAAGAAAATCCATGTATACAAAGAACTTAGCACAGAAAATTAAGTGTAACAAAGAAAATGAAAACCACAGGAAATAAAAAAGCATAACAAAATGGTAGTCATTTTTTTTTTTTTCTGGCAGTAACTGATATTTTCAGTATTCTTCACTATTCGGTTACCTAGTGCCATTCTGGGAAGCTCTGGTAGTGTAGTGGCTAAGGCACTTGACTGCTAACCAGAAGGCTGGCAGTTCAAACCCACCAGCAGCTCCTCGGAAAGAAGATGTGGCAATCTACTTCCATAGTGATACTTCCTTGGAAACCCAAGGAGGAGTCGCTATGAGTCGGGTCTGACTCAACGGCACATAACAACAAGAAGTGCCATTCTGATGGGAATATACCACAAACGGAATAGCCTTAACAAATAGGAGTTTATTCTTACAATTTGAAGGCTTTAAGTCTAAGTTCAAAGTGTCAGGTTCTAGGGGCTGGGTGAAAGCCCCTCAACCTTAGGGTTCAGCTCTGCCTCCTGCTCCCAGCCCAATGAAGCTGGAGGCTTTTCTTCAGTCAGTTTCTGGCTGCTGAGGCTGACAAAGCTAAGGTTGACAGGTAAGAAGGCACAGTCCCGATATTACCAAACCACACTGCAGACCATTAATTTAAGTCCATTTTAATCCCAAGGTTGGCAGAGCATGGCAGGCTGCTGAACAATGACACAGCTACATGCAGGGTCCAAGTGTGCCATAAGCTAGAGACTATCCTCAAAGCTTCTCCTTATATACAGGAAGCAGACCACATCCCAAAGGTTGCTTGTGATAAATCCCACCATGGAGTTGATTGCCAGTCTCCTTATGGGGAATAACCACCACCAGCTGCACAGCCACTCAACCAGGCCCAGCCAAGTTGACATACAATTTTAACTACCACAATTCCACCCTTTGGCAACTTGGCACCTGTACATATCTTCATTGGGTAGCAGTTGTATAGATCTCTCTCACTAGGTGGCTCCAGTTCCCTAGTTCCTCTAAATGCCAATCTCACCCCCTTGACATGGTGGGCCCATTCCTCTCCCTCTTGGGCATGGCAGCCCTGCCCCCTCGCTCTTGGGCAGAAGCTATGGCTCCATCCCACTGGCCCACATGAACGAGCAGCCCCACACTCCAGAACCAAGTTGGTGAAGTTCTAACTCTTTGAAACTTAGGGGGCTATGATGGTTCCACCTCCAAAGCCCATGGTCCTGCCCTTTGAGGGTGAGGCACCTCTGCTTCCCATTTCCTTAGTCTCTCTGCTTCTGTTGATTAATGCCCGAGGACAACCCCCTCCTCTGGAAATCTTTCTGCCCAAAGGACACTTAGTTTTCTTGCTCCGTGGGCTGGCCAACCTGCTACTCCATTTTATGCCAGTCTCTTCGCCAATTAATGCCCAAAGGCAAAGCTCTCTGCCAGAAAGCCGCCTTCCCAATGGCACCCGGCTTTCTCCTCCATGGGCTAGTAAGCTTATTGCTCTTTAATGCCCATCTCTGGGCTCTGCTACTGCCATCTTTCATGCTGGTCTCTCTGCTAGTATCTCTCTGCCAGTCTCTTGGCTCTGCTCCTGCCATCCCCCATGCCTCATGCTGGGGTCTCTGCCAGGATCTTGGGTCAAGGATGCACTCCACTCCTGTTTCCATATTTAGGTACCTGTCAGAGCAGCATCCCACTCTCTCAGTTGTTACCTAGTGCCACTCTGACAGGAACATACCACAAATGGAATGGCCTTAGCAAACAGGAGTTTATTCTTACAATTTGGAGGCTTTAAGTCCAAGTTCAAAGTGCCAGGCTCTAGGGCCTGGGTGAAAACCCTGGCAGTAAATTATATTTTCAATATTCTTCACCAAGACCACAATTCAAAGACATCAACTATTCCGCTCCCTTATTTATTGTCCGGATTTTACATGCATATGAGGTGATTGAAAATGACAAGGTTTGAGTCAGGTGCACTTTAGCCTTCAAAGTGACATCTTTGCTCCTTAGCACTTTAAAGAGGTGGTTGCAGCAGATATGTCTAGTTCAATACAATGTTTAATTTCTTGACTACTGCTCCCATGGCGGTTGATTGTGGATTTGAGTAAAATGAAATCTCTGACAATCTCAATCTTTCTGCCATTTATATGGATGTTGTTTGTCCATTTCTGAGGATCCTAGCATTCTTTTTTATGCTGAAACGTAATCCACACTGATCAAAGTAGTTTTTGATCTTCATCAGTAAGCACTTCAAGTCATCTTCACTTTCAGCAAGCAAAGTTGTGTCATCCACATGTCGCAGGTTGTTAAAAAGTCTTCCTTCTGTCCAGACATTGCATTCTTCTTCATAACGTCCTGCTTCTTAGATTATTTCTTTAGCATACAAAATGAATAAATATGGTGAATGAATACAACCTACACACACACCCTTCCTGATTTTAACCAATGCAGTGTCCTCTTGTTGTGTTCAAACAACAATCTCCTTGTCAATGTACAGGTTCTTTGAGAGCACTATTAAGTGTTATGGAATTCCCATTATTGCAATGTTACCCAAGATTTGTTATTGACCACACAGTCGAACGCCTTTGTATAGTCATTGATACACAGGTAAACATCTTTCTAGTATTTTTGGCTTTCAGCCAAGATCCATCTGACATCAGTAGTGATATCCCTTGTCCCAGGTCTTCATCTGAACCGAGATTGAATTTGTGGAAATTCCCAATCAATATACTGTTGCAACCAATTTTGAATTATTGTCAGCCCATTTTACTTGCATGTAATATTATTCATATTGTTCAATAATTTCCACATTTTGTTGCATCACCTTTTTTTGGAATGGCCACAATTATGATATTTTCCAGTTGGTTGGCCAGGTAACTGTCTCCCAAATTGCTTGGTATAAACAAACAAGCACCTCCAGCACAGTAATATTTGTTGAAACACCTCACTGTGTATTCCTTTAGTTCCTGGACCCTTGTTTTTAACCACTTTCTTCAACATATTTTGGACTTCTTTCTTCAATACCATTGGTACTTGATCATTTGCTACCTCCTGAAATGGTTAAATGTCAAACAATTTTTTTTTTTTTTTTTTTTTGCATAATGACTCTGTATATTCCTTCCATCTTCTTTGGATGTTTCGTATATCATTCAATATTTTGCCCAAGTTGTTATCCTTGTTAGATGCCATTGAGTAAGCTCCAACTCATACTGGCCCTATGTGCAACAGAACATAACACTGTCAGTTGTGCTCTATCCTCACAATCCTTGCCATACCTGAGCCCATCTTGCAGCCACTGAGGCAATCCATCTCATTGAGTGTCTTCCCCTTTTTCACTGACCCTCCACTTTACCAAGCACAATCTCCTTCTGCAGGGAATGGTCCCTTCTGACAACATGACCAAATTAGGTGAGACAAAATTTTTCCATTCTCTCTTCCTAAGTGCATTCCAGTTGTACTTCTTCCAGAACAGAATGGTTTGTTCTTCTAGGAGTCCATGGTATTTGCAGTATTCTATGGCAACACCTTAACTCAAAAGTAATAACTCTTCTTCGGTCTTCGTTATTTATTGTCAGGCATTCACATGCATATGAGACTATTGAAAATACCATGGCTTACAGTAGGTGAACTTTAGTCTTCAAAGAGAAATCTTTGTTCTTCAGCACTTTAAAGAGGTCTTTTGCAGCACATTTTCCCAGTGCAATATGTCATCTGATGTCTTGATGACTGCTTCCATTGGTGTTGAATGTGGAACCAAGTGATATGAAATCTTTAACAACTTCAATCTTTTCTTTATTGATCATGATTCTGCTTATTGGTCCAGTTATGAGGATTTTCATTTTCTTTGTGTTGAGATATAATCCATACTGCCAGCTATAGTCTTTAATCTTCATCATTAAGTATTTTAAGTCATCTTCACTTTCAGCAAGCAAGGTTGTGTCATCTGTATGTCACAGGTTGTTAATGAATTGTCCTCCAGTCCCAATGCCACCTTTTCTTTATATAGCCCAGCTTCTCAGAGTATTTTCTCCACAAACAATTTGAATAAGTATGGTGAAAGGATACAACCTTGGTGCATTTCTGATTTTAAACCATGCAGTATCTCCTTGTTATGTTTGAATGACAGCCTTCTGGTCCATGTACAGGTTACTCATGAGCACAATTAAGTGTTCTGTAATTTCCATTCTACTCAATGGTATCCATAATTTGTTAAGATTCACACAGTCTAATGCTTTTGCATACTCAATGAAACAAGTAAACATATATATTGTATTCTTTGTTTTTAGCCAAGATCTATCTGACATCAGCAATGATATCCCTCATTTCACATCCTCTTCTGAATGGTGCTTACATTTCTGGAAGTTCTCTGTGAATATACTACTGCAACCATTTTTTAGTTCTCTTCAGCATAAGTTTACTTATGTTGTGATATTAATGCTATTGTGTGATAATTGCCACATTCTGTTGGATCACCTTTCTTTGGAAAGGGTATAAATGTAGATCTCTTCCAGTCAGTTAGCCTGGGAGGTGTCTTTCAAATTTCTTGCCATAAATGAGTAAGTTCCTTCAGTGCAGCATCCATTTGTTGAAACGTCTCAATGAATATTCTGTCAATTCCTGAGCCTTGCTTTTCAACAATTCCTTCGGTGCAGCTTGGGTTTCTTCCTTAATATCATTGACTTTTGATCATATGCCACCTCGTGAAATAGATGTACATCGACTAATTCTTTTGTGTACAGTGACTTTGATTTCCTTTCATCTTCTTCTGATGCTTCCTGCTTCATTCAATATTTGGCTCATTGAATTTTTCAATATTGCATCTTGAGACTTGAATTTCTTCATTATTTCTTTCAACTTGAGAAATGCAGACCTTGTTCTTCCCTTTTGGTTTTTTAACTCCAGGTCATTGTACATTTCATTATAATAACTGACTTCCTCTGCTCGATCTGCTTCAGCTCTTTAATCCTGTCATTTCTTCCATTTGCTTTAGCTATTCTGTATTCAAGAGCAAGTTTCAGTCTCTTCTGACATACAATTTTGTATTTTCTTCTTTCTCATCTTTTTAGTGACTGTTTGCTTTCTTCATGTAAGATGTTTTGGATGTCATCCCACAATTCTTCTATTTCTTTCATTGGTAGTCAATGTGCCAAATCTGTTCTGCAGATGGTTGCTACATTCAGGTGGAATATAATCAATGTTGTATTTTGGCTCTCCTGGAAGTGTGTTCATTTTCTTCAGCTTCAAATTGAGCTTTCATATGAGAAATTGATAAAAATCTCTGGTGGTGCAGTTTCTAACACATTTTGATGTTAATCAGAAGGTTGGTGGTTCAAACTCACCACAGGAAGAAAATGGGACAATCTACCTCCATAAATATTGGTCATATTAAAAAAAAAAAAAAAAAGATATGCTTCACTGGGTTGGAATTAACTCCATGGCAGTAAGGTGTTTTTTCTTTTTCTTTTCTTTCTTTCTTTTTTAATGAGCAGTTGATGATCTCTTTCAGTCAGCTCTTGGCCTTGTTTTGGGT
This sequence comes from Orycteropus afer afer, assembly GCF_000298275.1. Taxonomy (NCBI): domain Eukaryota; kingdom Metazoa; phylum Chordata; class Mammalia; order Tubulidentata; family Orycteropodidae; genus Orycteropus; species Orycteropus afer. Next base: position 1,206,487 of record NW_006921678.1, read on the forward strand.
TGATCATATTGAGCTTCTCCAGTGCCTCTTTCCACAGATGTGTTCAGTTTGATTCCTGTGTATACCATCTGATGAGGTCCATGTGTACAGACTCCATTTATGTTATTGAGGAAAGAATATGCAACAAATAAGTCATTGGTGTTGAAAAATTCTATCATGTGATCTGCAGCATCATTTCTATCATGCAGGACATATTTTCCAATTACTGAAACTTTGTCTTTCTTTCCAACTTTCACATTCCAATCACTAGTAATTAGTAATAATCTTGATTGCATGTTTGGTCAATTTCAGACTGTAGATGTTGATAAAATATTCAATTTCTTCATCTTTGGCTAGAGTGGTTGGTGAGTAAGTTTGGATAATAGTGGTACCGACTAGTCTTCCTAGTAGACTTACAGATATTTTCCTATCACTGACAGCATTGTACTTCAGGATCTTATTTATTATTTATTTTTTGATGATGAAAGTGACATCATTTCTTTTAAATCATAGTTGTCTATATGGTTATCTGATTCAAAATGACCAATACCAGTCAATTTTAGCTCAGTTACACATTGGATATCCATCCTTATGTGTTTCATTTCACTACTGACATTTCCAATTTTCCTAGATTTTTACATCATGCATTCTCTGCCCCACTTATTAATTTCTGCTGCCAGCTGTTTCTTCCCATTTTGAGTCATGCCACATCAACAAATATAAGTCCCAAAAGTTTTACACCATTAAGGTTGACTCTGCTCTGAAGAGGCAGCTATTCCACAGTCATCTTTTGAATAATTTCCAACCTGAGAGGCTCATCTTCCAGCATTAAATCAGACAATGTTTCATTGCTATTCATAAGTTTCTTAGTGGTCATGTTTGTCAGTAGATGTCCTCCTCCTTCTTCCCAATTATGTTTGTCTGGGAGCTCCACTGAAACCTTCCCACCATGGGTGATACTGTGGGTACTTGAGATATTGGTGGTGAGCTTCCAGCATCACAGCAACATGCAGTCCACCACAGTACAACAAACTGACAGATGTAAAATACCACAAATTTAAAAAAAAAAAAAGCCAAACTCACTACTGTCAAATCAGATCTGACTCATAGTGTCCCTTCATTGGGTTTCTGAGGAGATATTGCTATGGAAGTAGGTTGTCCAATCTTCCTTCCAAAGAGTGTCTTGTGGGTTTGAGCCGCTGGTTAACAGTCAAATACCTTAGGCACTATGGTCACAAATATGAGTAGGGGTGGAAATTTTAACAGATCTAGAAGAAAAGAATAAATTGAACACACCATTAAAAGAAAAAAAAACTAACAATGAAAATCAACATCAGCACAGATGGCTTCACTGGAGAATTCTACAAAATCTTTTGAGAAGATTTGACACCAATTCTACTCAAAATATCTCAGAACATAGAAAAGAAAGGAATATTACTTAATTATTTCGTTTAAGCTAGTGTAACTTTTGTACCAAAGCCAGGCAAAGACAACACTAAAAATAAAACTGCAGATCAAGATCCTTCATAAATATAGACACAAAAATTCTCAACAAAATACTAGCTATCAGAATTCAACAGCATGTCAGGAAAAAATAATACATCATTATCGATTGGGATTTATGTAAGGACAGCAAGAATGGTTTGTCAGAAGAAAAATCAATTAGTGTCATTTACCACATAAATAAAACAAAGGAAGAGAATCATGTGATCATTTCAATTGATGCAGAAAAGGCATGTGAAAAAAAAAAATCCAACACCCATTCTTCATAAAAAATCTCAGCAAAATAAGAATAGAAAGGAATTTCTTCAACATAATTAAAAGCATGCATGAAAGACCAATAACCAACATTATTTTCAATGCAGAATGATTGAGAGTATTACCTTGAGAACTAGAATTAGATAAGTATGTCCGCTAACATCACTCTTATTCAATATTGTACTGGAAATCCTAGCTAGACAATAAGGCAAGAAAGGGAAATTAAGGACAACCAAATTGGAAAGGGATAAGTGAAACTATCCTTATTCTCAGATGACATGATCCTATACATAGAAAATCCCAGAGATGCAACAAGATAGTAACTGTAATTAATAAAAGGATCTAACAATATACCCGGTTATAAGATCAATACACAGAATCCATTTGGTTCTGCTACACTTAATGAGGACTCTGAAAAGGAAATCCAGAAAGCAATATCATTTAAAATAGTCTTCAAAGGGATAAAAATACCTAGAAATACCTAACCAGGGATGTAAATGCTTCAAATACTGGTGGCATAGATTCCAGCCTCACAGCAACACACAAGCCACCACAATGTATAATGACAAACTGACAGACAAGTGGTGGATTACAGGAATGCAAAAGACATATATAAGGAAAATTATAAAACACTACTGCAAGAAACTAAGAAAGATCTACATAAATGGAAGATCATTCCATGCTCATTAATTGGAAAATTTAACATTGTGCAAATGTTAATACTACCAAAAGTGATCTATAGATATAATGTGATCCTAATCCAAAACCCAACAACATCCTTTAGTGAAATGAAAATACTACTCTCCAATTTTATTTGGAAAGGACAGAGGTTCTTAATAGCTAAATATTGAATAAATCAAAAGAAAAAAGGAGACTTCATACTTCCTATTATCAAAACTTAAGGATACAGTCATGGTAATCAAAACAGTCTACTACTGGTACAATGACAGCAACAATATCTCTAAGAAGGGTCGAAGCTCCAAAATATATAGAAAACTTTAACAACTCAACAACAAGAGGACAAACAGCCCCATTAAAAAAAAAAAAAAAAGGGCAAATGCTGTGAACAGACATTTAACCAAAGAGTGAATTATTATGGCCAACAAATTTATGAAAAGATGCATGCTATAATTCACCAATGAGCAAAAAACATCAAAACATCCCATTGCCATTGAGTTGATTCCAACTCATAGCAACCTCACAGAACAGAGTAGAATTGCCCCATAGGATTTCCAAAGCTCTTCCTTCATAAATAAGATCCATAAGGATCTTCATAAATCCTTATGGAGGCAGACTGCCATATTTTTCTCCCAGAAAGTGGCTGTTAGGTTCAAACTGCTGGCCTTTAACCACTGCACCACCAGGACTCCTCATTTGTCAATCCTAAACAAAACCAAATCCACTGCCTTTGAGCCAATTCTGACTCACAGTGACCCCTATTGGTTTTCTGAGGTGGTAAATATTTATTGGTTTAGATTGCCTCACCTTCCTTCCATGAAGGAGCTGGTGGGTTTGAACCACCAATCATCTGGTTAGCAGTCAAATGTGTAGGCACTGAGCCACCAGAGTAGAGAATGAAAATTAAAACTAGGAAATTAAAATGAAAATGAAAACTACAAAACATCTCACCCTGAAAAGTGATCAAAACATCAGAAAGCAACAATTGCTGTTGAGGTTATCAGGAGAATGGACCACTCATACATTGCTGGTGGAATTATAAAATGGTACAACCACTATGAAAAAGAATATGATGCTTCCACAGAAATCTAGAAATAGCAATACCTTATGATCCACCAATCCAAATACAGGTATATATCCAGGATACATAAGAGCAGTGACACAAATAGACATATGTCCATCTATGTTCATTGCAGCATTATTCACAATAACAAAATTATGTGAACAACCTCAGAGCCTATTAATGGATGAAAGGATAAACAAACTGTAGTACATACATAAAATGGAATACTATGCAACTATGCAATAGAATAATGAAAAGTCTGCAAAAATCACATAATGTGAATTAATCTGGAGAATATTATGCTGCATGAAATAAGTCAATCACAAAAGATTAAATACTGTGTGTTCCCACTGTCATGAAAAGTGAAGAGTAGATATATACATAGAAAGCAACATCATTGATGACTACCTAGGATGTAAGGAGAAGGAAGAGGTATCACTTTGTAGAAGTAGACATTTTTACTTTTGGTTATTGGAATGGCAACCCCAAATATGTGTAAAGTCAGCACAACTTGACCAAGGTTAGTAAGAATATTAAGAATTATATAAGAAAAGAGATAATTTCAGTGAATAATATGCCATAACTAATTTTACAACAACAGTAAAAACAACCAAAAATATGCATATGCTTACATAGGTAGAGGGAGCTCTGATGTCATAATACCTAAGGCATTTGACTGCTAACCAGAGGCTGGCTTTCCAAATCCACTCTTCAGAAAAAGATTGATCAGTCTACTTCTGTGATACTGCCTCAGAAACCCAAGGAGGGGTCGCTTTGAGTCAGATTTGACTCAACAGCAGTGACTTTGGTTTTTCAGTTTACATAGGTAGATATGGATGTATGATGTGTACAGGAAGGCATATGTGAGTAAATTAATATGCCTGTATAGGTATATATGTAGGTATATGCACATACACATTTGTGGATGCTGCATATATATCCACATATATAGCAAACTACCTAGGGAGCAAAGAAGCTTCCTAATCATATCTAAACAACAAGTGTTTTACTGGGTTAAAAGCCTTGGGACATTAGTTTCAGGAGACAAATTAGTCAATTGACATGATATAGTTCACAAAGATAACATTTTATATTCTAGTTTGGAGAAGACCATATGGGTTCTTAAAAACTTATGAGTGGTCATCTAAAATAAAACTATTGGTCTCTACTTGGTATGGAGTGAAAGAAACTGTAGGAAATAAAAGACTCAAAGAAGGAACTAGTCCACAGTACTAACAGCTCACAAACTACAGGCTTTTCTGGAACCAGAATAACTGGGTGATGCCTGGATACCACTACTGACTGTTCTGACCAGAGACAAAATAGAAGATACTAGATAGAATGGAACAAAATTGTAGACAAATCTCAATTTCCTAAAAAAGGCCAGACCTACTGGACTGAAAGAGACTAGAGAAACTCCTGAGAATATCACCCTAAGATACCTTTTCAACTTGGAATTGAAAAACTTTATGCAGCTCGCCATTTGGCAAAATAATAAAATAGCTTATAAAATAAAATAAAATAAATAATTCATGAATAATGTTCTTTCTTAAACAATTAATTATGTAAGATGCAGAGGTCATCATTTACACAATAGTAAATATGAGAAGGCAAAGAGATGAAAATAAGCTAGATCAATGGAAGCAGAACAAGCAACAGAAACGAGATGGGTTATAAATTGCAAAAATTGAAAGCAAAACTTTTTGTCTTTCTTCTTACCTCTTCTATCTCCTTGCATTTT
>NW_006921678.1:1211805-1234051 GCF_000298275.1 Orycteropus afer afer
TCCTATAGAATAGGAGCCCAAACTAGCTGACTCCATGGTGGGCAGCATGTACCACACCCCTCAGCAGTCAGTCTTGCACACTATTGCAGAGAGAGAAAAACATTCCTCACACAGATATAGTTCAATGCTAGTGCTTGGACCAGTACTGTTTCACATTTGGTTCCCCTTTTGCTCTTTCTGTTGTTGTTGTTAGTACTTCAATTTTCATCCTTCTTTCTTTTTTTCTTTCTTCTTCTCCCTCTTCCTCTCATCAGTCAGGAGTCAGTGTTCCTGTCCACATATATCTGCCACACCAGGCACCTCATTCCCTGAGCGAGTGCTACCACTCACCCCAGCACCACTAGATTGATGACATATGGCATCCAACACCTGGCCAGTCTACCTTCAGCTTCTTTACATGACAAGCTATTAGGGATTCACACCCATAATCCTACCCATTACCAAATTCACCAGAAGACATATGCATGGTTAGTTCCCCAATGCTGCCAAATTCACCACAAGATTATCAAGTTTGCATTGTTGCTTGGACACATTAAAGCAAAACAACAAAACATCAGGGTGAATGAAACCAATATACACTAACAAATTAAGATATAATTTTTTAATGTTTTGGACACAGCAGACATCTTCAAATGACAAACTCACACACACACACAGGACAAGATAGATTAAACAAGTGACCAAAATACAGGGCAAGAAAATCTTCTACAGGAAAAAAAAAAAAAGGTATTAGATCTACCTGATAAGGAATTCAAAAGACTTATACTTAAGGCCCCTCCCTATTATTAAGAAAGGGATAGGGGAAAACAAAAATAACAAGGGAAACATGTACAAAATCAAGGAAACACAGACAAAACTCTAAAACAATTCAGGAAAACAATACAAGAATAAATTGACAGAATCAATGGAACATTAGAAACCATACAAAAACAGCAAATAGAAATCAAGAAAATTAATACTAAAATTTCAGAAATAGACAACACATTAGATGATAATGGAGTAGAATTCAATTAATGGAAGACAAAATTAGCAAAATTGAAGACCAATCTCAATACTAATCTGTTAGAGTAACAATATGAAAAAAGAATAAAAAGAGAAATAATGAAAGCCTAATAATTATTCAGCACATCATCTAGAGGAATAATGTACACATGATAAGAATTCCAGGTTAGGAAGAGACAGGAAAAAAGAGAAAGAGTGATTGAGAACATTGACAAAGATTTATTAGAAGAAAGTTTCCCTAATATAATGATTTCATGAAAGTTGGGAACATACACATTCAATAAACTCAATGGACGACATGTAATTTATACTCCAAAATAAAATCACCAAGAAATAATATAATTGAACATCCCAAAATAAATGACAAAGAGAATTATGAAAGTAGTTCAGGAAAAATGAAAATTTACCTACAAGAGAAAACTAGTAATATTAAGTTCTTATTTCTCAGCAGAAATCATGCAGGCAAGTAGGAAAATGGGAAAGCGTATATAAAAACTTGAAAGAAAAAAAAATGGTCAACCAATAATTATATTCCCAGCCAAATTGTCCCTCTAATATGATAACAATATTTTGGGCATTTCCAGATAAACACAAATTAAGAGAACTTGTAAAAAACAAGCCAACCTTCCAAGTGATGCTAAAGGAAGACCTTCAGACAGGGAATCAACAATGGCAGAGAACAATTTGAGATTAAGACACATGGCAACATCACCCAGAAATCAATCCAGATAGAGAAGTTTTAAAAATAAAATAAACCCAAACTCACTGCTGTCAAGTCAGATCCGACTCATAGCAACCCCTCCTTGGGTTACCAAGGTGATATCACTACGGAAGCAGATTGCCCAATCTTCCTTCTGAGGAGGGGCTGACAAGTTTGAAAAGCCAGCTTTCTGGTTAGCAATCAAATGCCTTAGGGACTGCACCACCAGAGCTCTTAAAATAAACATACAAGACTAAAAATAAGGAACCAGAAATGTCAATTTGTAAATGACAACAACTACAAAACAAAAAAAGGAAATGCATGGTATAGTTAGAGAACTTCCAAATGGAGTGAAAGTTAAGAAAATATCAAGATAAAATGGACTGTTTTAAACTTGAGAAAATAGTAATAAATTACAGAAAAAGTGATCAAGAAAATTATATACCTCACCAAAATAAAAATGAAGAAAACCATAAAGATTCTGTGAATACTAAAACAACAGCAACAGAGAAATGATAATAAAATCAGTGAACAAAATGAGCATATCATTAAAAAAGATATGGAACAACAACAATAAGAAAAAAAAAAAAAAATCAGCACCACAACATGTATCCAAGCAGACACATATACATGCACACAAATATCAAAATGATGGCAGCAATTTCATACCAATTGATAATTAAATTGAATGTAAATGTATGAAATGCACCAATCAAGAGTCAGAGAGTAACAGAATGGATAAGAAAACATGACTTATCAAAATGCTGCCTACAAGAGACACACCTTAGACACAAAGACAAAAATAAGCTAAAAATAAATGGATGGAAAATATTATCAAGCAAATGGCAACAATAGCAACAGAAAAATAGCAGAAGTGGCACCATTAATTTCTTGTAAAATAGTCTTTAAGGCAAAACCAGCCAAAGAATAAGAAGGATATTATATAATAAATACAAGTTCAGTCTACCAAGAGGATATAACCATAATAAATATTTATAAACGCAAGGAAAGAGCTCCAAAATATATAAATCAAACTTCCCCATAATTAAAAACAGAAACAGACAACTCCACAATAGTAGTAGTAGATTTTAATACACCATTTTCAATGAAGGACAGAAGAACTAGAAAGAAAGTCAACAAAGATACAAAAGATGTAAATAACACAATCAGCCAATAAGACCACATAAACACTTCACTTAACAAAAGCACAATACACATTTTTTTCCAGCACGTGTTGAAGATTTTCCAAAACGGACCATATGTTAGGCCACAAAGCAAGCCTCAATAAATTAAAAATGATCAAAATATTACAAAACAACTTCTCAACTTACACTGCAATAAAATTACTAATCAACAATAGGAAGATCAAGGGAAAACACAAATAAATAAGTGGAAGATGAACTGCACCCTGCTAAAAAACTACTGGGTAAGTGAAGAAATGAACAATGAAATAAAATTCCTTGACTCAAATGAGAATGAAATGCAGTATACCAAATCATTGTTGTTGTTGTTGTTGTTATGTGCCATTGAGTCAGACCTGACTCATAGCGACCCCCCCTTGGGTTTCTGAGGCAGTATCACTATGGAAGTAGATTGCCCCGTCTTCCTTCCAAGGAGTGGATGGTGGGTTTGAACCACCAGCCTTCTGGTTAGGGGTCAAGTGCCTTAGGCACTACGCTACCAGAGATAATCTCATTACAAAGGTTTAAAATCATTGCCTGTACATGTGTGTAACAGGGATTAAGAAAGCAAGATATTAAAAGGTGAACGTATATTAAAAAATATATATATATTGACTGGTCAAATACTCTAGTTGGGACAGTGGCATGGTAGTCTGTGGCTGTGCTAAAACAAATCTCAGGGCCCAGCTTGGACTCAATATTCTTGTAAACAGATCACTGATTGGCAAATCTATAGAAAGGGCCAAACCTTGGCAACAGACACACTTCTCTTTTGCTACAACTGCCCCTCACTCAGACAAAGTAGGCAGTCTCCAGCAGATGGAATTCACATTCCATAGTACTTGCAGGTACCAATAATTAAAATTATAAAAAGTGTATAAACTTTCAAAAAGAGAAAGAGGAGGAGGAGACAGACACTAATTTTAAAGTAAAAAATCATTAGGATATAGCAACAATAGTGCTCAGAGGCAATTTTTAGCAATGCATGTATTGTCTTAGGCCGAGTCTTTTAGGGAAGCAAAGCCAACAAATCTTATTTATGTATACAGTGATTTATCTCAAGGAAATGTTTCATGGAGTTGTGTACACTGACAAGTCCCAAATCTGTAAGTTAAACATCAGGCTGGAGGCTTCTCCTGACTCATGCAGCTGCAAGGGCTGATGAACCTAAGATTAGCAGGTTATATGGTAAGCTACTGGTTCACAGGTTGTGGAGCCTGAGGAATCCATGCTCAGCACTTAAGACAGAAAGCTATTGGCTCAAGTCCAAAGAACTGGATGTCAGATGATGATGAAATAGATGCAGGATCCAGATCAAGAAAAAGCAGAGACTTTTGTCAGAACATCCAAATATATTGGAAGCAGACTAAACCCATAAGGAAAATCCTATTCAACTCACAGTCTGGTAATAGCAGATCTCATCATGGAGGTGATTGCATTATATCAGGTACCATCTGGGTGGGTACTGTATCAAGTCTGCCAAACACTGAGAATCATGGTCCAGAAAATTTGACACAAAACCATAGCCATCACAGTCCACCCATTGCCAAATTGTCACTAGTACATATCTCCTTAAACTATACATATTTATAAATAAAGATATTTATAAAGTCACACTTGTACCTACCATGGAACAACTAACACGAGTACAACTGAAAATGAATTATCCTATTTTACATCTAATTTTTATAACTGAAGAAAAAAAATGATGCAGACATACAGGCAAAAATACTCATAACAACTATAGTTCTCATTGCCACATCTGACCATGTGATTGTAGCTTGTATTTGGAACTCCTTCCTTTCACCACACATTCCATGTTACCTTTGCACTCAGCAAACACCTCAGCAGGTGTTGGTACTTGACTGGTGTGGTGACTAAAACTTCATTACTGAATGGTTTGGGCCATTAGTAGTAATGTCAGAATTGCATTTCTATATTTTCTATTGATTTTAAACACAGGCCATGGTAGATACACAAAACAATTTAAGGGATCTCCTATATTCCAAGGATACAGTTTTTTACCACCATTATGCAATATCAACCCAATTTTGCCTTGGTAATCAGTATCAGATGGAGTGCACAGTATTAAATCAAATGCATTTATAGGAAGAGTTGATAGAATCTCAACTCTTCAGAAAATCTCAACTCAGTCAGAAAAAGCCACAAGCTTACTGTGGAACTGTCAATTGTTCACAAGCAAGTTCAAGTTGAAGCTGAAGAAAATTTAAATAAGTCTAAGAGAGCCAAAATACAAACTGATCACCCATTTGAATTTAGAAACTTTCTGAGGAAGATGTGATGCATTTGAACACGAAAGATGGAAGACCAGATAAGTTGTGGAATGACATCAAGAACAGTATACATGAAGAAAGCAAAAGATCATTAAAACAATAAGAAAGGAAGAAAAGACCAGAATATGTGTCAGAAGACACTTATGAAACGTGATCTAAATTAAAGAGTAGCTAAAACAAAAGGAAGAAATAATGAAAAAAGAGCTAAACAGATTTCAAAGATAGCTCAAGAAGAAAAAGAAGTATAATGAAATACACAAATACTAGGAATTACAAAACTGAATGGGAAGAACACACTTAGCATTTCTCAAGCTTAAAACTTTGAAGAAAAAATCCAAGTGATTCAGGAAGCATCAAAAGAAGACGGACAGAATACACAGAGAAACTGTACCAAAAAGAGTTGCCCAACATTCAACCATTTCAGGAAGAAGCTTATGGAAAAAAATAAATAAATAAAAACTGATGATATTGAAGGAAGAAGTCCAAGTTGCACTGAAGGAATTGGCTAAAAACAAGTCTTCAGGAATTGATAGAATACTTGCTAAGATGTTTCAACAAATTGATACAGCACTGGAGGCAGTCACTCATGCCAAGAAATTTGGAAGTTAGCCACCTGGCCAACTGACAGGAAGAGACCCTTTTTGTGCTCATTCCAAAGAAAGGTTGATCCAATAGAATATGGAAAGGATTGAACTCTATAATTAATATCACAAAAGTAATATTTTTCTGGAGATCATACAAAAGTGTTCACAGCAATATATTGACCAGAAATGGCAAAATATTCAAAGCAGATTCAGAAGTGGGAATGGAATCAAGGATTTCATTGCTGATGTCAAATGGATGTTGGCTGAAATCAAAGATTACCAGAAAGATGTTTACAAGTGTTTTATTGATCATGTAAGAACATTCAACTCTGTGGATCACAACAAATTAGGAATGATATTGTGAAGAATAGAAATTGCAGAACTCTCAATTGTGCTCATGAGGACCTGCACATAGGCAAAGAAGTAGTCTTTCAAATAGAACAAGGGGATATCACATGGTTTAAAATCAGGAAGGGTGTGTGTCAGGGTTGTATGTTTTCACCATTCTTATTAAACCTGTATGGCCAGCAAATAATCTGAGAACCTGGACTAGATGTAGAAGAAGAATGAGACATTGGGATTGGAGGAAGACTCATTAACTGTAATATACAGATGACACCACATTGTTTGCTGAAAATCAAGATGACTTGAGGCACTTACTGAAGAAGATCGAAGACTACACCCTTCAGTGTGAATTCTACATTAACACAAATAAAACAAAAATCAACCCAACGTAACCAATAAATAACATTAAGATAAATGTAGATAAGATTGAAGTTGCCAGAGATTTCATTTTACTCAGATCCACAATCAATACTCATGGAAGCAGCAGTCAAGAAATCAGGTGACATACTACATTGGGCAAATCTGCTGTGAAAGACCTCTTTAAAGTGTTAAAGAACAAAAATGTCACTTTGAAGACTAAGGTGAACCTGACCAAAAAAAAAAAAAAAAAACCACTGCTATGGAGTCAGATCTGACTCATAGCAACCCCTTCTTGGGTTTCTGAGGCAGTGTCACTGCAGAAGTAGATTGCCCAACCTTCCTCCTGAGGGCTGGCTGTGGGTTTGAACTGCCAGCCTTCTGGTTAGCAGTCACATGCCTTAAGAAGCTGACCAAAGCCATGGTATTTTCAATAGCCTCATATTCATGTGAAAGCTGGACAATGGAAAAGGAAGACTGAAGAGTAACTCTTGCATTTGAATTGTTGTTTTGGCAAACAATACTGAAAATATCATGAACTTCCAGAAGAATGAATAAATCTGTCTTGGAAGAAGTACAGCCTGTATGTTCCTTAGAAGAAAGAATGGCCAGATTTCATCTCACATACTTTGGTCATGTTGTCAGAAGGGACCACTCTCTGTAGAGGAATATCATATATGGTATTGCAGAGGATCAGCAAAAAAGGGAAAAACACTCAATGAGAGGTATTGACACAATGGCTGAAATAACAGGCTCAAACACAGCAAGGATTGTGAGTATGGCACAGGACCAGGCACTGTTTTGTTCTGTTGCAATGATGTGGAGCCAACTCAACATCACCTAACAACAACAAAAATGATCAAGATTAATCACACCAGCCAATCCATATCTCTTTTCTTTGCCTGTTGATCCAGAGGTAAGGACAACCTAAAATGGCCAGGTGTCGTTCTTAACTTCCAGCTTATTGAATTCCCAAGATTGGCAGGCAATATGGCAAGACTCAAGTGCAAAAAACTGGAGATCAGAAGATGATAAAACAGATGCAGGATTCAGTTCTAACAAAAATAAGAGAGCTTTGTTAGAACATCCATGTGTGTGTGTGTATATATATATATATATAGATATAGATGTAGATATAGATAGATAGATAGATATAGATATATTGATATATAGATATATTGAAAGTAGATCACAACTCTGAGGAACTGGGGTCTTAAAAACTTGTGAGCAGCCATCTAAAGTGCAACTGGTGTCTCCCTATCCAGAGCAAAGGAAAGTGAAGATAATCAAATATGCATGGAAACAGTCCAAATGACTAATGGACCAAGTGAACCTCACCCCAATGACTCTGAAATCCAAAGATGGTGCCTGGCTATCACTGTTGTTGTATTTTAAAGGATTACAATAGGAATTCCTGAATGGAATAGGAGAAAAATGTGAAACAAAACTCAAAATAATAATAATAATAAAGATAAGTTTCACTGGTTGGGTAGCTTTGGTGCTGCAGAGACTATGACACTTAGACTCCCCTCAGATCTGGAACTGATCTCATCTGCATGACTCAGAATTCAACCAAGGTATAGAAAGTTCTATTAGATGCCAGGGGGACCAGAAAGAGTGAATAAACAGTAGAGGGATCCAAGTAAGGGGAGGGACCCAGGCCCAACCCCCAAGTGACAGGAAAGCAAAGAAGAAAGGAAAGGAAAGCTACGGGGACCAGGACAGAGTGAGCAAGTGGCAGAGGGATCAAGGTAAAGGGAGACACAGGCCCCAGCCACCCAAGTGGCAGGAAGGCGGAAGAAAAGGAAAGGAATGTCAAGGAGACTAGGACAGAGAAAGCAAGCACCAGAGGGATCCAGGTAAGGGAAGGGACCAAGGCCCCACATCCCAAGCAGCAGGAAAATGGAGGGGAGAGGAAAGGAAGCCAGGGGGACAAGGACCGAGCAAAAAAGCAGCAGGGACCCAGGTAAGGGGAGGGTGAATAGGTTTCAAATAGCTCAGGAAGACAAACTTGTTTGTTTGTCATACTGCAATGGCATGCTGGTGTGAGGTTTGAGGCCGTGCCACCAGTGTGTCAAACGCCAGAGGGGTTGCACATGATGCACAGGTTTCAGCATGGTTTGCAGACTGAGACAGACTAGGAAGAAGGAAGAGGCCACTTCTCAAATAACTGATCAGAGAAAACTTTATGAATAGCAGAGAAACACTGTCTGTTACATTACTAGGCACTATATGAATAGCCTGGAAACACTGCCTGATACAGTGTGGGAGGACAAGCCACTTAGCTAGGAAGGCTCTCAAAATGCAACTGTGAAAGAGCTACATCTTTAGAGTAGAAACAACCTTACTGACTTTAAGATCTCCATATGCTGATGTGACATGGCTCAACTTGAGGAGAAACAGCTACAAACATCCATTAATAATCAGAACATGGAATATATGAAGTATGAATCTAGGAAAATTGGGAGTTGTCAAAAATAAAATGTAATGCATAAAGATTGATATCCTAGACATTAGTGAGCTGAAATGGACTGGTTTTGGCCATTTTGAAACAGACAACCATATGATCTACTCTGCCAGTAATGACAATTTGAAGAGGAATGGTGTGGCATTCATCATCACAAAGGATGTTTCAAGATCTGTCCTGAAGTGCAATGCTGTCAGTGATAGGATAATATCCATACACCTACAAGGAAGAACAGTTAATACAACTGTTATTCAAATTGACACACCAACCACCAAAGCCAAAGATGAGGAAATTGAAGATTTTTATCAGCTTGTGCAGTGTGAAATTGACTGAATGTACAATCAAGATGTGTTAATTATCACTGGTGACTGGAATGCAAAAGTTGGAAACAAAGAAGAGGAATCACCGGTAGTTGGAAAATTTGGCCTTGGTAACAGAAATAATGATGGAGATAGCAAGACAGAATTTTGCAAGACCAAAGACTTATTCATTGCAAATACCCTTTTCAACAACACAATTGACAGCTATAAATGTAGACTTCATGAGATGAAATACACAAGAATTAAATTCGCTACATCTCTGGCAAGAGGCGAAGGAAAATCTCAGTATCTTCAGCCAAAACAAGGCCAGGAGTTGATTGTGAAACAGACCATCAACTGTTCATATGCAAGTTCACTTGAAGATAATTAAAACAAGTCTACAAGAGAAAAAATATGATCTTGAATATATCCCTCCTGAATTTAGAGACCATGTAAAGAATTGATTTGATGCATTGAACACCAATGACTGAAAACCAGAAGAATTGTGGAATGACATCATGAACATCAAGCATGCAGAAAGCAAAAGATCATTAAAAAGACAGGAAAGGAAGAAAAGATCAAAATAGATGTCAGAAGACTCTGAAATTTGCCCTTGAGCAAAGAGTAGCTAAAGAACATGGAAGAAATGACGAGATAAAAGAATTGAACAGAACATTTCAAAGAGCAGCTAGAACAGACAAAGTCAATTACTATAATGAAATATGCAAAGACCTGGAGTTAGAAAACCAAAAGGGAAGAATACACTCGGTATTTCTCAAGCTGAAAGAACTGAGGAAAAAAAAATTAAACCTTGAGTTGCAATATTGAATGATTCTATGGGCAAAATATTGAAAGATGCAGGAAGCATCAAAAGAAGATAGAAATAACACACAGTCACTGTACCAAAAAGAACTGGTCGATGTTCATCCATTTCAGGAGGTGGCATATTCTCAAGAGCCAATGGTACTAAAGGAAGAAGTCGAAGCTGCACTGAAGAAATTGGCTAAGAACAAGGATCCAGGAATTGACAGAATACCTATTAAGATGTTTCAACAAACAGATGCCCCACTGGAGGCACTAACTCAGTTAGGCCAAGAGACTTGGAAGACAGCTACCTGGTCAACTGACTGGAAATGATTTACATTTGTATGCATTCCAAAGAGAGGTTATCCCAAAGAATGTGGAAATTATCAAACAATATCATTAATATAGCATGCAAGTAAAATCTTACCAAAGATAATTCAAAAACGGTTGCAGCAGTATGTTGTTGTTGTTGTTGTTATGTGCCATTGAGTTGGACCCGACTCATAGCGACCCCTCCTTGGGTTTCCGAGGGAGTATCACTATGGAAGTAGATTGCCCAACCTTTCTTCCGAGGAGTGGCTGGTGGGTTTGGACCGCCAGCCTTCTGATTAGCAGTCAAGTACCTTACGCGCTATGCTATCAGAGCTCCCAGCAGTATAGTGACAGAGAACTTCGAGAGGTGCAGTCTGGATTCAGAAGAGGACGTGGAATGAGGGATATCATTGCTGATGTCAGATAGATCTTGGCTCAAAGTAAATAATACCAGAAAGATGTTTATTTGTGTTTTACTGACTATGCAAAAGTATTTGATTGTGTGGATCATACCAAATTGTGGATAACATTGAGAAGATTGGGAATTCCAGAACACTTAATTGTACTCATGAGGAACCTTTGCATAGATGAGGAGGCTGTTGTTCAAACAGAACAAGGGGAGAATGCATGGTTCAAAATCAAGAAGGGAGTGTGTCAGGGTTGTATCCTTTCCCCATATTTATTCAGTCTATATGCTGAGCAAACAATCTGAGAAGCTGGACTGCGTGAAAAATGTGGCATCAGGATTAGAGGAAGTAGGATCATTAATAACCTGAGATATGTTGATGACACAATTTTGCTTGCTGAAAGTGAGGATGACTTGAAGCACTTACTGATGAAGATTGAAGAATACAGTCTGCACTATGGATTACATCTCAATATAAAGAAAACAAAAATCCTCACAAGTGGACCTATAAGCAGCATCATAATAAATGGTAAAAAGTTTGAAGTCATCAAAGACTGCACATTGCTTGGTTCTTTAATTGATGCCAATGGAAGTAGCAGTCAGGACATCAGACCACGTATAGCACTGGGCAAGTGGGCTGCAAAGGACCTCTTTCAAGTCCTCTTTGCTGAGGAGCAAAGATGTCTCTTTCAGAAGTAAGGTGTGCCTGACACAAGCCATATTTTCAATTTCCTCATGTGCATGTGAGAGCTGGACAATGAATGAGGAAAACCAAAGAAGAGGTGATGCTTTTGAGTTGTGGTGTTGGCGAAGAATGCTGAAAGTACCATGGATGGCTAAAAGATCTAACAAATCTATCCTGGAGGAAGTGCAGCCAGAATGCTCCTTGGAAGCGAGAATGGCTAGACTTTGTCTCATGTACTTTGGTCATGTTATCAGAAGGGACCTGGAGAAAGATGTCATGCTTGGTAAGGTGGAGGGTCGACAAAAGAAGGAAAAGCCCTCACAGAGATAGATTGACACAGTGTCTGCAGCAAGGAGGTCAAGTATATCAGGGATCACAGAGCTGGCATAGGACTGGGCAGTGTTTTGTTCTGCTGTGCATAGGGTCACTATGAGTTGGAGATGACTTGACGGCACCTAACAACAACAACAACAACAACAACAACATTAGATGTACAGTAATACCAGAAACATAAGCATTTCTTAGAGCAGTCACTCAGTTGAGATAAAATGAGTAGCATTTGCCCAGGGATAAAGCTCAGAAGTCAAGAAGGTCTAGGAAAGGAGGTAGAATGGAAATGTTAAACATAGGAAGGAAGTGGGCAGAATTATGTTTACATTGTGGTGATTGCAATTAATGTTGCAAAACAAAGTGTGTATGAATTGTGGGATGGAAAATGAAATTTCTCTGCAAACTCTGATTCCAATTACAATAAAACATAAAGAAAAATAATATATATTGATTATTGTTGACAAAATGCTCTAACACATTTCATATTTTATGGAATAGAAAAAGAAAATGAGCAAGTAATCATTTTAATATAAAACATAAAATTTAAAAATCACAAAATAGCTGAAATGGTGGTGGAAAAAGAATTAAAGAAACAAGGGAAGAAGTGAGAGAGAGAACGAAAGGAAGAAGTGAATGAAAGAATAAAGGAAAATCAAAAAAGAAGATTAACACACCTGGAATGGGAAATGAGTTTAATATGAAAAGAGCAATAACACTCTGGCTGCCTGGAGGGAAAAATCTCATCTGCTGTAATAAACATCAAGGTAAGAGGCCAAGATGAATTTGAACAATTTTCCTGTTCTAGCAAAGAAATTGAGCAGGAAAGCTGTTAATCACAACTGGTCACCTTCCCTGCTGTTATATGGCATTGTTCTAAAGACTTTCTGGTTAAAAAGCTATTGTAGTTAGAGATTTATATAACTTGCAAATTGGAATAGTGGCAGAAAATTCTCTAAAGATGTTTAGATCTAAGCTTCAAGAAAGGCATTTTGTTAATTTTATGAGTATTTTTAGCTTTTCATCTCTCAGACTGAGTGTAATCGATACTATCTTTCATCTTCCATTAAGCCAATCAAGAAGCAAGTTGGAAAGAATTTGCTATTAAAGATGAAGGCAGCTGCTGATGTTAGCTATATGATTTGATGCTGATAGTAGGTGGATTATAGGAGTGTAGAATTTTACAGAGGAATAATAGGCCCTTGCAGAGAAGCAAAGGATCAAAGAAAAAGCAATAGCCTCACGAGAAGACCTTTTTTGTTGTTGTTGTTTTTGTTTTTCCCTAACAGACCTGGGCTTCCTCATTTGGTTACTTCAAATCAACATAAGCAGCCTCAAAGTTAATAGTAAACAAACCCAGAAAGCACAGTATTACACTGATCTTTATAAGCCACTCATGTGGCTTTTAGGTATTCTCTTAACAATAAAATAAAAAGTTGATGAAGACTGTGTAGGGAGGAGGGGGTCCATCTTACAGCATCAGAATCCTCAGAGTTATTTTATAAGAATATTTATTCACACATTTCTTGTACAAGTATTTTAAAGTTTAAATTATTCATTAAATTTAAAACACATTCAGGTGCTAGCATTTCCCTATTTTATCAATTTATTCCCTTTTTGTTTATCAGTGCAGGGAATCACACTATAAAATAAGCTTCCTCTTGCACATGTTACACTTAATGTCACAGGATGACATGCTATACTGCTGAAAAAATCAGAGGACAGATTTCCTGCCCTAAAGCATAAAGCGTCTGCTTAAAAACATTGAGTCTCCTCTAGTGATTTTCATTGTTCTTGTTAGTTTCCATCACAACAGCTCTGTCTCAAAGCGACCACATGTTCAACAGAATTAAACACTGCAGTTTTTGTCATCCAGTTCCACTCTAACAGAAAATACCACAGGTGGGTGGATGATTTTAACAAACAGGAATTTATTCTCTTACTGTTTAGGAGGCTATGAGTCTGAGTTCGAATTTCCAGCTCTAGGGGCTCGATTAAAGCCCCTCAACATTGGGCCTCAGTTCTTCCTCTTGCTCCAGGCCCACTGAACCTGGAGGATTTCCTTAACTCAGGCACATGCTGGCTGCTGAGACGGACAAACCCAAGGTCAACAAATAAAATGGCACATCCAAAATTACCAAGCAACATGAGAGGTTACTAGTCCAGACACAGTCCCAAGATCAGCAGGAAACATGGCAGGCTGCTGAATGAAGATTTGGCTACATGCAGGATCCAAGCATGCCAAAAAGCTGCAGAGACCTTTCTCAAAACTTCTTATACACTGAAAATTGATCACATCCCTCAGGCAGCTTACTCTGCTGCTCCATGTGATTATTGGATATCTATATATACTCTAGATTAAATGTAAATTTCTTTGTCCATTTTTTTATTGAGTTGTTTATTTCTTTGTTGTTATATTGTAGTTCTTTCTTTATTAAACCTTTGTCAGATATATTATGTCTTAGTTATGTAATGTTTTTATAACAAAAAAAAATACAAATGCATGATTTCAACAATAAACAGAAATTTATTTTCTTACAGATTAGGAGGCTAGAAGTCCAAATTCAGGTTCCTGGCTTCAGGAAAAGATTTCTTCTCTCTGTCACCTCTGGAAAAAGTTGCTGGTCTCTTTTGAGCTTCAGGTCCGGGTCAATCTTCATGTGATTTAGCATCTCTTTTCCCAAATCGATGTTTGCTTGTTTGTTTAATTTCTTTTGTTTCTCAAAAGAGATCAACCCGAGACACACAGTACACATGTTGTTGTTGGTTGTTGGGTGCCATCAAGTCAGTTCCAACACACAGTCGTCCTATGTACAAAAAGAAACACTACCTGGTTGTGCACCATCCTCACAATTCTTGCTATACTTGAGCCCATTGTTGTAGCCACTGAATCAATACATCTCATTGAGGGTTTTCCTCTATTTGCTGACCCTCCCCTTTACCAATCATTCTATCTTTTTCCAGGGAATGGTCTCTGCTGACAATATGGCCAAAGAAGGTCAAACCAAGACTGGCCTTTCTTGCTTCCCAGGAGCATTCTGACTCCATTTCTTCCAGGACAGATGTGTTCATTCTTCTGGCAGTTCAGGGTACTTTCAGTGTTCTTCTCCAACACCACAACACAAAAGCATGAACTTTTAGTTGGTCCTTCTTATTCATTGCCAGCTATCACATGCATATAAGGTTATTGAAAATAATATGGCTTAAGTTAGGTGTACCCTAGTCTATAAAGGGGAGCTCTGGTGGTGCATTTGTCATGATGCTGTTTATTGTTCCAGTTGACTGCTAACCAGAAGGCTGGTGGTTCAAACCCATTGGTGTTCCTCCTTAGAAGGAGGGTTGGGCAGTCTACTCCCCTCAGAGATATCCCCTCAGAAATCCAAGGAGAGGTCGCTATGAGTCACAGTCGACCCAATGGCAGTGAGGTGTTTTTTTTTTTTTTTTTTTTTTTGAGGCTAAAAAGAGATATCTTTGTTATTCAATACTTTAAAGAGGTCTTTTGCAGCAGGTATGCCCAACACAATACAATGTCTGATTTTGTGACTGCTGCTTCCATTGGTCGCATAGTGCCTAAGGCACTTGACTGCTAACCAGAAGGCTGGCGGTTCAAACTCACCAATCACTCGTTGGAAGGAAGCTGGGGCAATCAACTTCTGTCATGATACCATTTTGGAAACCCAAGGAGGGTTCGTGATGAGTCGGGTCTGACTCAACAGCACATAACAACAACAAGAAGCTTCCATTGGTGTTCATATGGAAGCAAGTAATATGAAATCTTCAACATCTTCTATCTTTTTCTGCATTTGTCGTGATGCTGCTTATTGTTCCAGTTGTGAGGATTTTCGTTTTCCTTATATTGAGGTGAAATCCATATTGAAGACTGTAATCTTTAATCTTCATCAGTAAGTGCTTCCAGTCATCTTCACTTTCAGCAAGCAAGGTTATGTGGTCTGCAGATTGCAGGTTGTTAGTGAGTCACCTGCAATTGTGATGCTGCATTCTTCTTCATATCATACAGCTTCTCAGATTATTTGCTCAGCACACAGATTGAATAAGTACGGTGAAAGGATACAACCCTGATGCACACCCTTCCTGATTTTAAACCATGCAGTGTCCCCTTGTTTTTTTTGAATGACAGACTCCTGGCCTATGTACAGCTTCCTCAGGAGCACAATTAACTGTTCTGGAATTCCTATTCTCCTCAACGTTTTCCATAATTTCTTATGATCCACAAAAAGAAATGCTTTGCACAGTCAATAAAACACAAGTCAATATCTTTCTGGTATTCTTTGCTTTCAGCCAAGATCCATCTGACATCAACAGTTGTGCCCCTCATTGCATGACCTCTTCTAAACCAAGCTTGCATTTATGCAGGTTCTTTCTATCTATGTACCCCTGCAACTGGTTTTGAATTGTCTTCAGCAAAATTATATTTGTGTGTGATATTAATGATATTGTTCACAGTACACTTGTTGTTGTTGTTGTTATGTGCTGTTGAGTTGGGCCTGACTCATAGAGACCTCTCCTTGGGTTTCCAAAATGGTATCATGACAGGAGTTGATTGCCCCATCTTCCTTCCAAGGAGTGGCTGGTGGGTTTGAACTGCCAGCCTTCTGGTTAGCAGTCAAGTGCCTTAGGCACTATGTTACCAGAGCTCCCTCACAGTACACTAATCCTGCCTAATTAACATAAAGTGAACCCATTCCCAAATTGGATTATCACCACCAGCATAGAGGTAAAGACCTACAACACATATTTGTAAGGGACACAATTTAATCCATAGCATAGGCTTCCTCAAAATTTGTCCCAATCTGATTTCTCCATCTCTTCACCAGTATTAGTGTTATCACTTTTCCTCCATTCTTATAGGTATAGAGTACATCTTATAATTTGCATTATATTGATGGCTAATGATGTAAAACATTTTTTATTACCTAATTTACATCTGTATACACTTTTGGATGAAATATATTTTTCTTATTATTAAATAATTTTTAATTTGTTATTTGTTTTTATATAACACGGAGTATGTACTCTAGATACTAGTCTTTATTTATGTGTGGTTTGCAAATATTTTATCAAAGTACATAGTATCTTCTTAGCATGATCTTTTGTAGAACAAAAGTTCTTAAATTTGATGATGTTCAATTTATTAATATTTCTTTTAATGGATTATGCTTCTGGTGCTTTATCTAAGTATTCTTTGCCTAGTCCTCGATCTTAAATACTGTATTTTATATTTATTTCTAAATATTTTATGTTTTACATTTAATCTATAATCAATTTTGAGTTCATTTTTGTAAAGATTTCACAGAGGTTTAAGTCTAATTTTTACCTAAGGACATTCAACTATTTGTTGAAAAAGTTTACCTTTTCTCCATTGAACTGCTTTTACACCTTTGTCAAAAATCAGTTGAGCATATTTGTGTGGGTTTATTTCTTGGTTTTCTATTCTGTTCCCTTGATACATGTATCTGTCATTCTGCCAAAATCACACTGTCTTAATTGCTATAGTGATAAATTAGTCCTTAAAATCAGGTAAAGTGGTCTTTTGACTTTGTTCTTTTCTTTCTATATTGTTTTAGATATTAAAAGACTCTCTCTCTCTACATAAATTTTAGAATAGACTCATCTATGTCTACTGTCTCTATGATCCAATAAGTAGTTACATTCCTGGTTCCAAAATGACTAGTTGATATTTAATATTTAATATTTGTCTACATTAGGTCTTAGTCAGTGGTTGGAGATTACATAGTGGAAAAGACCAAGGAGAAGGCTCTGACAAAACCTCCTGTCTTTGTTTATCCAAGATATTAAATAAAACACAATATTACACCTCAAGGATGATAGTATTCTTAAAAATCTAAAGACTGCAAAGGTGGTAAACTGAAAACCCAAATCCACTGCCAGTGAGTCAATTATGACTCGTAGGGACAACATATAATTAATAGAACTGCCCAGTAAGTTCTCCAAGACTAAATCTTTACAAAGTAGACTGCCTCATCTTTCTACCATGAAATGGCTCATTGGTTTGAATTGCTGAACTTTTGGTTAGCAGCCAAGTGCTGCCACTATTGTTTCTCAAGAGCTTTTCCTTTTATATCTCTATATACTTTTATTAATCTGAAAAATATATTCTTCCTTACTCAATAACAAAGATGATCACTAACATTTCACTATAATATAGTTAGAAAGAATATATATGTATGGTTTCTGGGCTTCTTGTTCCCACAACAATGGAATCTTAATGTTCTGGTTAGGTGCTGTTGAGTCTTCTCTGACTCATAACGACCCTATGCACTGCAGAATGAAACACTGTCCAGTCTTGGACCAGCCTCACAATCCTTGCTATACGTGAGCTTATCGTTGGAGCCAGTGTGTCTATCTTGTTGAGGGCCTTCCCCTTCTTTGTCAACCCTCCACTTTACCAAGCATAATATACTTCTCCAGGGCATGGTTCCTTCTGACAACATGACCAAAGTAGGTGACACAAAGTCTGGCCATTCTCACTTCCAAGAAGCATTCTGGCTACATTTCTTCCAGGACCAGGATAGATTTGTTAGCTCTTTTAGCACTCCACAGTACTTTCAGCATTCTTTGCCAACACGACAATTCAAAAGCATCAACTCTTCTTTGATCTTCCTTATTCATTGTGCAGCTCTCACATGTATAAGAGGTGATTAAAAATACCATGGCTTGAGTTAAGTGCAGCTCAGTTTTCAAGGAGACGTCTTTGCTCTTTATAACTTGAAAGAGATCTTTTGCAGCAGATTTGCCCATCCAGTACATCATCTCATGTCTTGACTACTTCCATTGGAGTTGATTGTAGAACCAAGTAATATGAAATCCTTGACAACTTCAATCTTTTCTCCATCCACCACAAAACTGTTTATTGGACCAGTTGTGAGGATTTTTGTTTTCTTTACATTGAGGTGTAACCCATACTGCAGACTGAAGTCTTTAATCTTCATTTGTAAGTGCTCCAAGTCATCATCATATTCTGCAAGAAAATTTGTGTGATCTGCATATTGCAAGTTATTACTGAGTCTTCCTCCAATCCTGATGACACTTCCTTTTTCATATAATCTAGCTTCTCAGATTATTTGCTCAGCATACATGTTGAATAAGTATGGTGAAAAGATATACCCTTGGTGACCTCATTTCTTGATTTTGAATCATGCCGTATTCCCTTGTTCTGTTTGAAGACAGGCTCCTGCTCTATAAGTTCCTCATGAGTTCCTCATTAATTGTTCTGGAATTCCCATTCTTCTCAATGTTATTCATAATTTGATATCATCCACACAATCGGATGTTTTGGATAGTCAATAAAACATAAGTAAACGTCTTTTTGGTATTCTTTGCTTTCAGCTAAGATCCATCTCACATCAGCAATGATATCTCTCATTCCACATCCTCTTCTAAATCCAGCTTGCATTTCTAGAAGTTCTCTGTCAATATACTGCTTCAACCATTTTTGAATTATCTTCAGTAAGATTTTACTTGCATGTGATATTAATGACATTGTTTGATAATTTGCACATTCTGTGGGTTCAACTTTCTTGGGAATGGGTACAAATATGGATCTCTTCCAGTCAGTTGGCCAGGTAGCTGTCTTCCAAATCTCTTGGCATAGTTGAGTGAGTGACTCGAGTGCAGCATCCATTTGTTGAAACATCTCAATGGGTATTCCATCAATTCCTAGAGCCTTGTTTTTCACCAATTCCTTCAGTGTAGCTTCAAACTCTTCCTTCAATATCATTGGTTTTTGATCATATGCGACTTCCTGATATGGATGAACATTGATCAATTCTTTTCAGTACAATAACTTTGTGTATTTCTTCCATCTTCTTTTGACATCTCCTACATCATTCAACATTTTCACCATGAAACCTTTCAATATTGCAACTAAAGGCTTAATTTTTTTCTTCAGTTCTTTCAGCTTAAGAAATGCTGAGTGTGCTCTTCCCTTTTGGTTTTCTAACTCCAGGACTTTGCACATTTCATTATAATATTTGACCTTGTCTGCTCAAGCTGCTCTTTGAAATCTTGTGTTCAGCTCTTTTATCTTGTCATTTCTCCCATTTGGTTTAGGTATTCTCCATTCAAAGGCAAATTTCAGAGTCTCTTCTGACATCCATTTTGATCTTTTCTTCCTTTCCTTTGTTTTTAATTACCTTTTGCTTTCTTCATGGATGATGTTCTTGATGTCAACCCTCAATTCCTCTGTTTTTCAGTCATCGGTGTTCAATGCATCCAATGTATTCTTTAGATGGTCTCTAAATTCAAGAGGGATATAATAAAGGCCATATTCTGGTGCTCATGGACATCCTTTAATTGTCTTCAATTTGAACTTGAACTTGCATATGAGCAGGTGATGGTCTGTTCCACAATCAGATTCTGGCCATGTTTTGGGTGAAGATGAGCTTCTCTATTGTCTCTTGCCACAGATGTAATCAATCTTATTCTTGTGTACTCCATCTGTGAAGTTCATGTGTATAACCACCATTTCTGTTTTTGAAAAAAGGTATTTGCAATTAATGAGTCATTGGTCTTGGGCATGGTAAATGGGGAGTAAAACTAAATGTACATGTAACATTGGATGGAAAACAAACTTTTTTTTTTTTTTTAATTGTGATTTGAGTGAAAATATACAGAGTAAATACACTTTCCATACAGCAGATCACATTCACTTTGTCTCATGACATTGACCATACTTTAGCACAATGCAATATCTCCCCTCCCACTTCCTCCCAATAGTTACCTCTTCTCTGTGTCCATCCCTCCATGCATTCCTACCCCCTGAGCTGTCTCCCTGTGCCTTAGCAGCCCTTCTTACTCTCTTGCTTGTTCTCTCCAAGGAGTGTATCTACCTCAGGTAAATGCTCAACTAGAATGTCTGTCTATTGTTTGGCTGGAAACCACAGGTGTGCGTTCAATTCCAGACCTGAAGGGCAGCTAGGGGCCATAGTCTCAGTGATTCCACCAGGCTTGATCGGGCCAACAAACCTATTCCTGGCTTTTTTTTTTTTTTTTTTTCCAAATGATTTTGAGTTTTTTTCCACATTGTTCCACCTGTCTATCCAGGATCTCCTACAAAGATCCCCTTCCAAGTGGTTGACAGTAGTAGCTGAGCACAATCATTTCTTCTGGTCCCATAGTCGTATAGGCTGTAGATCGGATAGTGTACCAGTCGCTAGGACTAATGATTCCCATGACTTTTGGTTTTCTTCATTATTTTTGGCTCTGGACGAGGAGAGACCCATTGTTGCATCTAGATGGCAGCTTTCAAGCTTTTAAGATCTCAGTCGCTACTTGCCACAGTAGAAGGTGGAACAATGCTTTGTATAGTATGTTATGCCAATTGAGCTTGATGTTCTCTGTGATTATGGTCCCAAGCCCACAGGTTCAACTACTCAGACTGTCTGGGTAGCTGGCTGTGGTCAAGCAGTAACTACAACTTTGCCCCTTGTCAGCCCCATTATACACCTAGGCATTCAGATCATACTCATAAGGTTATTGGGCTGCTGTCTGCCAACCCTATACATATTCTTGGGTGCACTCTCCACTTCATATACATATCTAATATTTCTGCCTGTCCACCCATCTATCCACCCATATACCCATGTTTGCCTTCACTGAGCATGCTGTGCTATATGTGCACAAGGGTTCATCTTTGTTGTCCGTACTTCCCACATACCTCTCTATGTCTTTCTCTTCCTCAGTGTCACTATATTGATCACTCACGTTTGCTATGTTGCCCTTTTCTTCACCCAAATCAATACTTATCTCTATCTATCTAACAGTGTTCCCTCTGCTCCCCTCCCACCCCTGGTAACCAATAAAGAAAATAACCTTCCATAGATAAGCATTTCCTTGACTATTACAACAATGGACTAATACAATATTTGTCCTTTTGTGATTGACTTATTTCACTCAGAATAATGTCCTCCAAGTTCATCCATGTTATGTGATGTTTTGCAGATTCTACGTTGCTCTTTAGCATTGCATAGTATTCTATTGTGTGTATGTATCATACTTTGGATATCCATTCCTCAGTTGATGGACACCTAGGTTGTTTACATCTTTTGGCTATTGTAAATAGTGCTGTGAT
The DNA here is from genome assembly GCF_000298275.1 of Orycteropus afer afer. Classification (NCBI taxonomy): domain Eukaryota; kingdom Metazoa; phylum Chordata; class Mammalia; order Tubulidentata; family Orycteropodidae; genus Orycteropus; species Orycteropus afer. The sequence continues at coordinate 1,233,680 of NW_006921678.1, forward strand.
GAACAGGGGTGTGCATATGTCTGTTCTTGTCATGGATCTCACTTCTTTAGGGTATATACCTAGTAATGGAATAGCTGGGTCAAATGGTATTTCTAGTTCCAACTTTTGAAGGAATTGCCATGCTGCTTTCCACAATGGTTGTACCATTTTACAGTCCCACCAGCAGTGTATGGTCTCCCTATACTCGCCAGCATTTGTTATATTCTCTCTTGTTGAACTTTGCTACTAGGGCTGGAGAGATGATTTCTCATTGTTGTTTTGATTTGCATCTCTCTAATAGCTAGTGATTGTGAGCATTTCTTCATGTCTGTTGGCCGTTTGAATATCATCCTTGGTGAAGTGTCTATTCATGTCTTCTGCCCATTTTTTAAT
>NW_006921678.1:1246553-1248993 GCF_000298275.1 Orycteropus afer afer
GAGGACTAAGGTGCACCTGACACAAGCCATGATATTTCCAATCGCCTGGTATGCATGTGAGAGCTGGACAATGAATAAGGAAGATCGAAGAAGAGTTGATCCTTTTGAGTTGTGGTGCTGGCGAAGAATGCTGAAAGTACCGTGGACTGCTAAAAGAACTAACAGATCTGTCCTAGAGGAAGTGCAGTCAGAATGCTCCTTGGAGGCAAGAATGGCCAGACTTCATCTCACCTATTTTGGTCATGTTGTAAGAAGGGACCATTCCCCGGAGAAGGATGTCATGCTTGGTAGAGTGGAGGGTCGACGAAGGAGGGGGAGGCCTTCAAGGAGATGGATTGATATGGTGGCTGCGATGATTGGCTCAAGTATAGCAGGGATTGTGGGGCTGGCGCCGGATTGGGCAGCGTTTCATTCTGCTGTGCATGGGGTCGCTCTGAGTCAGAAACGACTCGATGGCACTTAACAACAACAACAACAACAACAACAAATTTGCCCCTAGTTTTTCCTTGAGGAACTCTATAGTTTTTGGTTTCACATTTAAGTCTTTGATCCATCTGGAGTTCGTTTTTGTGTATTGTGTGAGGTACAAATCTTGTTTCATTTTTCTGCAAATGCATCTCCAGTTTTGCCAGCACCATTTATTAAACAAAATTTATCTTCCTCATTTAATGGATTTTTGTCCATTGTCAAAAATCAGCTGATTATAGGTCAATGGCTATATTTCTGGGTTCTCAATTCTATTCCATTGGTCTATGTATCTGTCATTAAGCCAATACCAGGCAGTTTTGAATACTGTGGCTGTAGAGTAGGTTTTGAGATCAGGCAGTGTGAGACATCCTATTTTGTTTTTCTTCTTCCATAGTGCTTTGCTCATCTGAGGTTTCTTTCCTTTCCGTATAAAGTTAGTGATTGTTTTTTCCATATTCCTAAAGAATGGTGATGGGATCTGGATTGGGATTGCACTGAGTGTATAGATTGCTTTGGGAAGAATTGACATTTTCACAATGTTCAATCTTCCTGTCCATGAGCATGGGATGTTCTTCCATTTATGTAGATCTCTTATGATTTCTTGAAGTAGTTTTTTACAGTTTTCTTTGTACAGGAATTTTGTGTCCCTAGTAAGATTTATTCCTAAGTATTTTATTATTTTGATAGCTATTGTAAATGGTATTGAATTCCTTATTCCTTCTTCAGCAATCTCTTTGCTGATGTAGATGAATCCAACTGATTTTTGGATGTTTATCTCATATCCTGCAACAATGCTAAATCTCTCAATTAGTTCTAGTAGATTTTTGACCAAGTCTCTTGGGTTTTCTAGGTATAGAATCATATCTTCAGCAAATAGGGATAGTTTGACTTCTTCCTTACCAATTTGGATGCCTTTGATTTCCCCTTCTTGCCTTATGACCCTGGCTAGGACTTCCAGTACAGTGTTGAATATAAGTGGTTATAGCAGGCATCCTTGTCTGTTTCCTGTTCTCAAGAGCAATGGTTTTAGTCTTTCTCCATCGAGAATAATGTTTTCTGTTGGTTTTGCATAGATGCCCTTTCTATGTTGAGGAATGTCCCCTCTATTCCTGTTTTGCTGAGAGTTTAGATCAGGAATAGGTGTTGGATTTTATCAAATGTCTTTTCTGCATAAATTAACATGATCATGTCGTTTTTCTCCTTTGTTTTACTTATGTGGTGGATGACGTTGATTGTTTTTCTAATGTTGAACTATCCCTGCATACCTGATATGAATCCCACTTAGGCACAATGAATGATTTTCTTGATATGTTTGTTGAAGTTTTTTGCATCCATATTCATGAGGGATATTTGTCTGTAGTTTTCCTTTTGAGTGATGTCTTTGCCTGGTTCTGGTATCAAGATTATGCTTGCTTCATAAAATGAGTTAGGGAGGATTCCATCCTTTTCTATGTTTTGGAATAGTTCGACTACGATTGGTATCAGTTCTTCTCTGAATGTTTTGTAGAATTCTCTCGTGAAGCCATTTGGGACAGGACTTTTTTTAGTTGGTAATTTTTTGATGACCTGTTCAGTTTCTTCTTTTGTGATGGGCCTGATCAACTTTTCCACTTCAGTCTCTGTAAGTGTAAATAAATGGTGTGTTTCTAGAAATTTGTCCATTTCTTCCAGATTTTCAAATTTGTTGGAGTATAGTTCTTCATAGTATCTTTATATTACCCTTTTTATTTCAGTTGGTTCTGTTGTGATGTCACAACTTCATCTCTTATTCATGTTATATGTATTCTCTCCCTCTTTTCTTTTGTAAAATTTGCCAGTGGTTTTTCAATTTTATTGATCTTTTCAAAAAACCAACTTTGGTCTAGTTGATTTTTTCTATTGCCCTTCTACTTTCTGTTTCATTGATTTCTGATCGAACCTTGATTATTTCCTTTCTTCTGGTGACTGAGGGCTTTTCTTGCTGATCTTTTTC
>NW_006921678.1:1249371-1252577 GCF_000298275.1 Orycteropus afer afer
CAAGTTGGTGGATTGTATTGTTTAGCTCTTCTGCATCTTTGTTGAGTTTCTTTCCAGTTCTATCTTTCAAAGAAAGTGGTGTATTAAAGTCTCCCACTATGGCTGTGGAGTCATCCATTTTGATCTTCAGCTCCTTTAATGTGTGATTTATGTATTTTGGGGCTCTTTTATTGGGTCCATCAATATTTATTATGGTTATATCTTCATGTTCAATTGATCCTTTAATCATTTATAATGTCCTACTTTGTCTCATATGGTGTTTTTGTCTTAAAGTCAATTTGGTCAGACATTAATATCACCACATCTGCTCTTACAGTTGCCATTTGTTTGATATATCCTTTTCTCACCTTTGATTTTTAGTCTATTTTTGTCTTTATCTCTAAGGTGTGTCTCTTATAAGCAGCATATTGATGGTTTTTTTTCTTATCCAATCTGCAACTCTCCATCTCTTGAGTGGTGCATTTAATCCATTAACATTCAGAGCAGCTCTGGTAGCATAGTGCCAAGGCACTTGACTGCTAACTAGGAGGCTGGCAGTTCAAATCCACCAGCCACTCCTTGGAAGGAAGGAGGGCAATCTACTTCCGTAATGATATTGCCTCGGAAACCCAAATAGGGGTTGCTATGAGTTGGGTCCGACTCGACAGCAAATGACAACAACAACAACATGATTTTGTTGCTGTCATTTTGGTATGTGTTTTTTCATGGTGTCCCTGGTTTCTTTGTCTCATATTATTTTCTGTGCTGAGCTCATTACGTTTATGAATCCTGTTATCATTTCTTTTGTTGCTGTTGATTTAATATTTGCTGAGTATTTGTGTTTGTCCTCTTTTTTATTTTGATATGAAGGTTTATCATTTTTCTTTGAGGTTACCCTATGATTTATAATTTTCTCCCCAAGTTTAGAACAGTCCATTTTCTCTTGCAAATCTTTTAACTTCCTCACCATTTAGAAGTTCTGTAACTACACAGTCTTGTCCCTCATTTTGTTTGTAGTTGTCCTCACTGGCCAATTGATGTCTCTGGTTCCATGTATACAATCTTGTAAGCTCATTTTACTTTGGATATGTCCATAGCTGTCATTTCTGAGATATGTCATCTTGTGTATTAATGGTCAGTTGTTATTTGCTATTTTTAGTTCTCTGTTTAAAATACTCCCTTTAGTGTCTCTTGTAAGCTTGGTCTGGTTTTAACGAGTTCCCTTAGTTTTTATTCATCTGGAAAGATCCTAATTTCACCATCATATTTGAGGGACAGTTTTGCTGTGTATATAATTCTTGGTTGATAATTTTTCTCTTTCAGGGTTTTATATATACCATCCCATTCTTTTCTAGCTTGCATGGTCTCTGCTGAGAAATCAGAGATTATTCTTTCTGGCTGACTTTTGTATGTAACTTTTTGTTTTTCCCATGCTGCTCTCAGGATTCTGTCTTTGTCTTTGGTTTTGGTGAGTTTGATGATGATATGTCTTGGTGATTTTCTTTGGGTCTGTCTTGTTTGGGGTTCGTTGGACTTCCTGAATGGCTATGTTCTCCTGTTTCATCATACCAGGGAAGTTCTCCTCCAGCAGATCTTGGTCAGTTTTCTCAGTGGTTTTATTTTTCTCTTCCTGTTCCGGAATTTGGATGACACGTACGTTATTCCTTTTGATGGTATCCCACATGAACCTTAGGCTTTCTTCATTTTGTTTTGATTTTTTTTTTTTTCCTGAGTGATCCCTTTCCAAAGAAGTATTCACTTATTAGTTTTCAGCGTCATTAATTCTGTCTCTCATTGCATCAATTCTACCCCTTTGCTCTTCCAATGTGCTATTTCTAATAATCTACTATTAATCTTCTGGATTTCTATCTGTAGATTTAGAATCATTTCTAATTTTTCATTTACTTTTTTCATTTTGTTCTTGTATTTTCTTCCAAAACTCTTCTATGTTTTTTTTCTCTGTTTTCTTTGGTCTGTCTCTCAATCCTTTGAAGATACCTAAATATAATTCTTTTGAATCCCTTATCAGAGAGTTCCAATGCTGCTTCTTCCTCGGGGGTGTGTTCTGGTTCTGTATCCTGTTCTCTGGTTTCTACCACTTTATCTTGCTTCTTTGTGTGGAATGTGATGCTCTTTTGTCTCTGAGGCATCATGATATTGTATTAAGGTCTCCGTTAAGGGTACAGGGTTGCATGAAGATGGCAGACTAGGCAGAAGGCTGCACAAACCCTCTTCAACGAAGAAAGGGGAGACAAATTAACACAGACAAAAAAGAAAATGCTGGACCCCTGAGCCTTGAAGGGAAGGATATAGAAGTGGACTAAACCCCAACTAGCAGAAGAATTTGCGTGAAAATATCAGAAAGGAGACATATGGAGCTGCGGTCTGGTAGCAATCCTGAGCGATCCTGACAGCACAGGCAGCTTGGAAATTCCTGAGTGTTGGTAGGACTTAAGAATTAACTTAAAATCTGCCCTGCTAGCCAGGGACTGCATGGAAGACTCCTCCAGTGGCTGGGAACAAATGGAGAAGGTAAAGAGAAAGGTGGGCTGAGCTGTGGACTTTTGCCAGTCCGGAGGATGCTGCCATTTTGAAGGTCTAAAAGTGGCATGACTATTTTGTATATTTAAAGAGACAGTGCTCTCACAGATTTCTGGTTTTTAAGAACATGTTCTGCTTTCCAGCAACCTCAAGAATCCTGCAGACCCGCAAGACTGAAAAGGTACGACATTCCTCTTGTTACTCTTGTACCCCACACCCACTTGGTGAATGGAGGAGTGGTCATACCCCACTTGCACCTACCTTCTGTGCCCACAGGAACTCCATCATAGTCTGTGTGCTCAGACGGAAGCTGGGTGCCCTGCCCTGTCCTCCACTGATTTTGTTTTTTTCTCTCTCTTTTTTTATTTTTATTTTTTTCTTTTTCCCTTTCTTTTTCTGGTGATTATTTTGCCTGTATTTGTCTGTTTTAAAACAACTATTATAATTAATACTTTTGTCCTTTTTACTATTATTCTTAATCTTCCCCAACCAGGTCATAGTTTCCAGCAATTTTTCTTTTCCTTGTTCCTGGTTGAAATTTTTTTTTTCTTTAATTTATGTAGTTTTTTTTCGTCCCATTTTTTCTCATGGTTAAACCCATTCCTTATTTTTCTTTTTGTATTTTTCCCATTTTTTTGCCAACATTATTCTCCTTCTCTACTTTTTTTTCTCTTAATGCCCAATCC
>NW_006921678.1:1254020-1254436 GCF_000298275.1 Orycteropus afer afer
TCAATTGGCAAGTGAGGACAACTACAAACAAAAACAAAGAAAAGACTGTGTAGTCTCAGAACTTCTAAATAGTGAGGAAGTTTAGAGAGTTGCAAGATAGAATGGACTATTGAAACAAGATCTGTACCTCACACCAAGCACAAAAAACAAACTCCAGATGGATCAAAGACATAAATGTGAAACCTAAAACTATACAGTTCCTCAAGGAAAATCTAGGGACAAATTTAAGGGTCCTAATATATGGCATAAATAGACTATACAATAGCCAAAAGGTAGAAACAACCTAGGTGTCCATCAACTGAGGAATGGATAACCAAGCTATGGTACATATGCACAATGGAATACTATGCAATGCTAAAGAATAAGGTTGAATCTGCACAGCACCACATAATGTGGATGAACTTGGAGGACATTAT
>NW_006921678.1:1256299-1265886 GCF_000298275.1 Orycteropus afer afer
AAAAAAAAAAAAAAAAGTGTAAACTAGGACCTTTTCAGTAATGCAGTACATGTCCAGAGAGTTGTTGGGTTTATTGGAAAGCAGAACCTCTTCTTAAGCCCTTGGAATCTGGTAGAGCGCAGTCTCTTTAGGTTGTCACTAGCTGCTAGTTACACGTTGATTTGTTTTGTCTTGGTTTTATGGTTTAATATTTTGAAAAGGTGAAGCTGGTGTGTTTTATTTTATTATTGATTCAAGTGTGCTGGGTTGCTCTGCTGTTTTCTTTGTAATGGTGGAATCACTGTGTGTAGTGTGGATAAGTGTTTCTGTTTTGTCGTAAAGAAGGTTTAGAGTTCAAAGTGGGAAGTTTTATGGTAATTGGCTGAATATGTTTTCTTCTATTGAATGAGTGAAGATATTGGCAGAGAAGGTGGGAGCAGAACAAGGAAAGCTTAGTCTTACTAAGGTCGGTTTCTAGGGCTTTGAGCAGGCTATTATTGATGACGTATTTATTTGCAAGACCAGGCTCAACCTCAGGAAAGATTCCTATTGTTAGAGCATGGCAAATTTCCTCCAATTTCAAGCACACTCAAAGATCCCGCCTCTGCAGCCCCACAGCACCAAAGCATGGCTCCAAGGCAAAATTCATGAGACCACGCTCAGCTGAGGTTTCTTTGTTCTCCATGCCTGTCTGTCCACGGTGCTGAAGCAATCCTGCCACACCGCTAATGGCCAGCTCTGGAATTTGTCTGATACCACCCACATGCAGTGCCAAAGATGCGTGCTATTTCAGGTGTGTTAGAGTCGGGAGAGTATCTGAGCAGGCTATTATTGATGACGTATTTATTTGCAAGACCATGGCTCAACCTCAGGAAACATTACTATTGTTAGAGCGTCACAAATTTCTGCCAATTTCAGGTACACTCAAAGACCCTGCCTCCAGGGCCCACAGCACCAAAGAACGGCTCCAAGGCAAAATTCCCGGGAATGCCGTTTCTTCACTCTCCCTGTTCCGTCTGCCTGCGGTACTGTCGGAATTCCGCCAGACCACTAATGGCTGGCTCTGGAGCTTGTCTGTGATACCGCCCAGCTGTGGTGCCAGAGATGTGCAAAGTTTCAGCTATGTTTGGGTCGGGGGAGCAGCTGCTAGTGACCTGCGATCCTGATCTCTGTGACAAAGAAAAGCATGATGTCTCCCAGTCTGACCCCAGCCCAATCTGTGACCCGCTGGGAAGGGAGGGAGCTAGCATTCCTGTCACAACAATAAGTTCTCTGTTGAATCTCAGAGGAGTTGGCCATGCCCACCAGCACCCAGAAGACCCAAATTACCTCCAAAAAAATCAAAATCAGCTGCTGGAGGCAGGTCTCTGGCACTGTCCACCGGAATATTAGAGTGGTCACTGGTATCCTGTTATAAGGCGTCCTCCCTCCTGGCTCGGGAATCTCAGGTGGTCATCCTTGCCCAGCACACAGTGACTGCTCCAGAAAGGTTTCCAATGCCTCTCTCAGGTGCCCATCTGTTCTCCGCCAATAGCTCTTTCCTAAATATTCTCCCTGTGCCTTTTCTTTAATTCTGCTCTTCTGTGTTTGATGCACTCTGATTCCGTGAGCTGTTCAGAGCAACCAAATTCCTAATTCAAACTGTTGTGTCTAGTTTTCCAAGACCTTAGATGCCAGAGGGTAAAAGCGTGCTGCTCACTGGTGGGACTCCATTTTGAATCTCCTGTAAAACAAACTCTTAACATAAACAAAAAAAAAAACATTAATGAAAAAAAGAAAAAGAAAATCCAAAAGAAAAAAAAAAAAGAAAGAAAGAAATAGGATACCCAGATAGAAAGGCAAGCCACTAGTTGATTTTCATTAAATATTTCCATCAGAGGCAAATTCACAGTTAATTAATGTAGCTTCCAATAGAACAAAGTTACAATGTTAGTTCTTGAAAATTTAGCCAGATTTACTGAAGAAACATAATTTTATTTAGTTGAGCTGTTTCCAATCATACTTAGTCACCTAAAGTGATGAGAATACGATAATTTACCTATAGTTGATAAATTGATCCTGCTACGTCTGGCTTTCCTCTTTTTTTGATCTCACAAGAAAGAAAAGCAAAACTTTTTTCTAGAACATTTTCAGTAAGATAGAGCATTCTGACTTGTTCTGTTCATAGTGATAAGAGCAGAAGGGATGTACTCATATCTAGGCTAAATTATTTGATTACAGAACTCTCTCTTCTCTGCTGCAGTGATCAAACAGATTTTCTCTTTTCAGATAGTGAATTGATAACAATAATTTTAAAAAAGTACCCTCCATTTTCCTAAGTTCCTCATGATTCTGTGGGACAGAGCCAACTAAAACATGAACTGGATATTTGTATGAGAAACACTGGGTTATTTTGTAGAATTAAACTAATGTGATTTTTTTTAATCACATTATCTGATATTTCTTTTCTAGATATGTCCTTTTTTCAGTCTTCTATTTACACAATGGAAGGAGCTCTGGTAGCATAGTACCTAAGGCATGTGACTGCTAACCAGAAGTCTGGTGGTTCAAACCCACCAGCCACTCCTCGGAAGGAAGGTTGGACAATCTACTTCTGTGGTGAGACCACCTTGAAAACCCAAGGATATATCACTGTGAGTTGGGCCTGACTCTATGGCACAAAACAGCAACATTTATACATTGTCAATCAAACAGATAGCATTAAGTTAACTCCTTTATCAGCTATTTGATACTTTAACCAACAAAGTCACAACTACTCTGTATTATCAAAATTATAATTATATATTACACTTAATATTATACTTCATAAATCCATAAACTCTAGGAATATTTTTTTCTCATTATGATTCTTATGGAATAGGACATCTCTCTAGGACTTCCTAGTTCCACAAAAAGACAATATTTGAAAATATAAAGCAATTGAAATTATAGCTATATTGATGTAAACTACATATAAATGTCTCAAGAAAGTAAAGTGATACAAATTATTTTATCCTAGACTGTGTAAGACTAGTGGAGTAGCAGATTCTCTCTCCCCTGTATTTTCACATTTTTTATGACTTTATAGTCATTTCATAATAAAAAAGGGGTTGATAACCATAAAAATGTGTGCTAAATTATTTTATTAGTTTATCCATAAACTGACTCCATGTTAGACAACACAATTTTCATAGAGTTATACATATGAGTTGATTTTATAATGCATTATGTAGTCCTTGAAATGAAAATTTTCAGGGGATATGGATTATAAAAAGACTCCAAAGCAGAAATATATTGTAATAACATAAAAACTACAAGTCAATTACCTGAGGAAATGAAAAAAAAAAAACCAATTATGTTTGACAATTTAGAAATATAAATGTAAGAAATACACAATTGTTTTCAATTTCATCTCCCATAATAGAGACCCAATTACAGTATGTTCCAAATTAGAAGGCTAATTAGCTGCACCAAACTATCATCTTTGTGGTGCAAGGTATCATATTGCAGTTTTCAACTTTTTAGTTCCAAGCATATATGCTTTAATTTTTACATTTAAGCTGTGTGTACAAGAATATTTTTTTCTCCTACTTAATGACTGAACTTTTACATTTGAATTATACTTAGTTGGACTGGATTGAGACAAATACCTGGCTCCAGATGAGTGTTAAAGGTCAGGAAGTATGAGAGAGAGAAAAGAAACAAACAAACAAACAAACAAAAAAAAAACTTTTAGAACCCGAAAAAAAAAAATGCTTCAAACATTATGAAAACAATCTTTCTCATACTGATTACATAAAAATTACTGGGAGTAGGGTTCTCCTCACTATGAAAATGTTTTACCCAATCATAATATTCTTTTGTTGCTGTTATTTGTCATTAAGTTGATTTCTACTCCTTGTGACCCCATGTGTTCAGAGCAGAACTCCATAGGATTTTCAAAGTCTTGACCTTTTGAAGGCAGATCACCAGGCCTGCCTTCTGAGACAAAGGGAAGTGCTTGCTCCCATTGGCAAATGAGGCAACCATTGTGTGCCAACTTCAAAATCCTTGCTATACCTGAGCCCATTGTTGCAGTTACTGTGTCAGTCTATCTTGTTGAGGGTTGTCCCCTTTTTCTTTGACCCTGCACTTTATGCAGCATATCCTTCTCCAGGGAATGGTCACTTTTGACAACATGACCAAAATAGGTGAGGGGAAACCTGGCTATTCTCACTCCTAAGGAGCATTCTAGCTGCACGTCTTTCAAGACAGATTTGTTCATCCTGGAAAGATGCTTATCTCTGTTTTATTGATTAAGCAAAGACATTTGACTGTGTGCATCATAAAAAGTTATGGATAATCGTGAAGAATGAGAATTCCAGAACACTTAATTGTGCTCATGAGTAACTTTACATAGACCAGGAAGCTGTCATTCAAACAGAACAAGGGAATACTGAGTGGTTTACAATCAGGATATATGTGCATCAGAGATGTATGTGTTCACCATACTTATTCAATCTGTAGCTGAGCAAATAAACTGAGAGGCTGGACTATATGAAGAAAAGCATAGCATCAGGATAGGAAGAAGATTCCTGAGATATGTAGATGAAGGAAACTTTGGTGCTGAAAGTGATGATGACTTGAAGCACTTACTGATGAATGAATAAGGAAGACAAAGAAAAGTTGATGTCTTTGAACTGTGTTGGTGCATCCTGAAAATATCATGGACTGTCATAAGAATGAACGAATCTGTTCTGGAAGAAGTGCAGCTGGAATGCTCCTTGGAAGAGACAATGGCCAGACTTCTTCTCACCTACTTTGGCCATGCTTTCACAAGGGACCATTCCCTAGAGAACAATATCTTGCTTAGTAAAGAAGAGGATCAGCAAACAAGGGGAAGACTCTCAATGAGGTGAACTGACACAGTGGCTTCAATGGTGGGCTCAGGCACGACAAAAATTGTGAGGATTGTGCAGGACCAGATAATTTTTCCATCTGCTGTATATAGGGTCACAGGGAGTCAGAGGGAACTTGTAAATTGTGGATAGCACTGAGAAGAATGGGAATTCTGGAACACTTAATTGTACTCATGAGGAACCTGTACATAGACCAGGAGGCTGTTGTTTAAAGAGAACAAGGGGACACTGCATGGTTTAAAATCAGGAAGGGTGTGTGTCAGGGTTGTATCCTTTCACCATACTTATTCAATCCATATGCTGAGTATATATATATATAGTATTAAAATTGTATAAAGCAGAATTAGGCATCTACTGGTATTGTTTGAGAGAGCTAAAGATATCAACCTAAAATCTCATTAATAGTCTTGATCTTTTCCTCATGAATGTAGATGGTTGTTTCATCACCAGCTATCTTGTTTAAATTCTATTCAGGAAGAAAGAGAAATTATCTAGAAGATAAAGAGAAAGTGAGAAATACAGTCTTTCTCTTTAAGTGGGGAATATCATTCTTCCCTACAAAATTAAGGTTTTCATGAAGGAATAGGGAGATTGAGCATATCAGTTATAGATAGAGCCAAAAGTCCCTGCTGTATCTTCTTCGGTACAAACAGAACAAAATATTTCCATTTATGTGAGTGCTGACAAATAAAATATTTTTCATGTATAACAACAATATTGGATCAAAAGCATGGCAGAAGGACTACCTGACATAAATTCCAAAGATTATTCACATTCTAGATGTTCTAGAAATCTAGACAAAAATACTTATTTTCCCATAAGTCTTGAGAACATGAATATAAAGTCTTTTTTTAGTTTGTGCAATATCAAGTGCCTCTCTATAAAACACAAGGCAAGAATAATTTTTCACAATCATTTTATCAAACAGATATCTCTGATAAATGACAGCCACAGTTAAAGACACTAGAATTCTAGCAATTTAAACAAAGAAAAAAAATGATCCATAGACCAAATTAAAACTGCTCATTTTAATGAGGAAACACATTTCTCCATTGTATGTTAGATGTTACCATTGAAATTGTTACACTATCCATTTTTATAGAGATAATAATGGAAAATTTTTTCTCTAATGAGCGTTACCAGTGCATGAAAAAATTTGACTAAAGGTTGTACACCAAGAGAATTATTTCATACAAAAAATAATTAACATCATATATAAGAATAGCTATATAATTTTATATCTATTTTATATCTATAAGATATTATAACTAAATTCATCTGCAATAGCAAAAGAAACTTTTAATTAGTGGTTTTAAATTTTCCCATGAAAGTGAGTTCTCAACTCAATCAAACAAATGTGTAATTTTATCTTCCTACAATTTGGCCAGTTATTTGACTGAAATGATCATTTGCAAAGCAAAACATGGATTTCTGCTTGCACAGGCAAAGCAGCTATTGGAAAACATGTTGCTGATGAAATCAAATATTGCTTCCTTAGAAATCAGCATCTAAATTGTTACTTTATTCAGTGTCAGCCTGACCATATATCTAGAGGAGGGGAAGGGGAAAACTGCTAGAAATAGGCTAATGCACAAATTTATTTGGAAATTTAAGTGTTCTTCTCTCGATAATTGTTAGAACAAATAAAGGAAAAATCAGTCAGGACAGAGAACATTTGAAGGACATAATCAATTGACTTAACCTAGTTGACATTTATTGAATAGTCCACCAGATGAAGAGGAACACACACATTTATTTCAAGTACACAGGGAACATTTAGATCCTATTCTTGGGCATAAAACAAGTCTCAATTAGTTTAAAAGAACTCAAGTCATACAAAATAAATTTTCTTTTCACAATGGAATCAGACATCTGGAGCAAAGATATCTAAAAAATCCACAAATATTTGAAACTACAACACTTTCTAAATAACCTATAGGCCAAAAATGAATAAAAATGAAAAGTTATAAGTATTTTCATGAGTAATAATAAAAACAAAACATATTATATTCATAAAAACACATTGAAATAGTAATGAGAAATTTTATAGCAATAAATGTTTTTATTACAAAGAAAATAATTTCTCAAATCAATTATCACCACTTTAGATTCTATCAATTGACTTACTTAAGAAGCCTTAACAAGTTAGCCAAAAAGAGTATATGAAGTCCAAAGAAAACAGAAGAGAATATAGATTAAAGTGAAAAACAATATAACAGGTAATAGAAAACTAAATAGAGAAAATCAATGTAACAGTGTGGTAGTTATGTTTGTGTGCCAACTTTGCTGGGCCTGGTTGAGTGGCTGGGCAGCTGGTGATAGTTATTCCCCATGATGAGACTGACAATCATTTCCATGGTAGGATCTACCATAAGCAGCTGATTAGCTGCCTTTGGGATGTGGTCTGCTTCCTGCATATAAGGAGAAACGTTGGGAATGGTTTCTAGCTTATTGTATGCTTAGACCCTGCATGTGGCTGTGTCATTTTTGAACAGCCTGCTATGTTCTGCCAACTTGGGACTTACAATGGACTTGAATAATGGCCAGCTGTGTGGTTTGGTAACTTCAGGACTGTGTTGTTTTATTTGTCAACCTTGGGCTTCTCAGCTTCAGCAGCCAGCAGCTGCCTGAATGAAGAAATGCCTGCAGCTTAAGTGGGCTGGGAACAGAAGGCAGAGCTGAAGTCCAAGGCTCAGGGACTTTCACCCAGCCCCTAGAGCTTGGCACTTTGAACTTGGACTTAAAGCCTCCAAATTATAAGAATAAATTCTTGTTTGTTAAGGCCATCCCATTTGTGGTATATTTCCTGTCAGAGTGGCACTAGGTAACCAGAGCAAACAGAAACCTCTTTTTATTATTATTATTTTATTTTAACAGTTTGTTTTACATTCAACATTACATGTACATTTAGTTTCACTCCCCATTTACCATGCCCAACCCTAACTCAGTCTCTTCCCCTCCCGGCCCAGTAACTCTCCCCCTGGATAACTATTACCCTTCTTAGTTATGCACTCCTGTTTGTCCTAAATTTCCTCTCTGTGAATGTTGCCCCTCTGGTGCCTCATGGTCTATTACTCTAAGGAATGTATTTCCATAGAGTGTGTGGGTGTGTCATCCTGGGTTGAGTAGTCTGCATATACATCTTGTTAACTATTTGGCTGAGAGCCAGACCCTGGAAGTGAGTTTTATTCTAGGCACAGAATGTATTCCAGGGCCATACTATTGGGGGTCTCACCAGACTTCATCCGACCAGTAATTCTGGTCATTATTGAGTCCTTGGATTTTGCTCCACATTTTCCCTTCCACTCTATCCAGGATCTCCAAATTTTATCCTTTCCTGAGTGGTTGGCATTGGTAGCCTGGCATCACCTAGTTCTTCTGGTCTCAAGGGCCATCATGTCCTAGGGCTGCTTACTTTCAAATGCCCTTTTTTCTTTGCACTCTTCTTTGCTTCCAATGCTAGGAGACCATTAGCTGCATCTTAGATGGCTGCTTGAAAGCTTTTAAGACCCCTGTCACTATTCACCAATGTAGGATGAGGAACAAGGCTTTTATGCATTTTGTTGTGCCAACTGAGTCTGGTGGGCCCTAGTACTATGGTCCTGAGACAGCAGATCTATTGGAGCTCTCTCCCATAGTGTCTGGGTGTCTGTGAGGTATTGCTGTGTCTGTCTTCTATTGTTTCTGTAAGTATTGTAGGTATTTTGTATCACTGGTACCTGTGCAAGATTAGCCTGTACTGAATCTATCCTTGGTCTAGAGTGTACTCCTGTTCACTGACCCCATCTGATCCATTCAGGTTTTTTATGTTTATCTTAGCCTGGTGTTTGGTGTTAATAATGGTAATGCAGTATTGTGGACACATTGGTTTGTATTAGCATCTTGCATCTATCTCTTATGTGCACAATTTGGTGTCCTCCCTTTTCCTAATGTTATCTTGGTGGTCCAGACTCTTTCCATATATCCCTGCCCTTACCTGCATCAGAGTGTGGGCCCAACTAGCCCAAAATTAATCCCTCCACTTCCTTCCTCACCCCAGTAACCTACAAAGTGAGTTCCCTTTCCCAAGCAAACCCTTTTTTGTCTTTTAACAGTAATGGGCTCATACAGTACTTGTCTTTCTGTAATTGACTTATTTCACTCAGCATAATGTCCTCCAGGCTCATCCATGTTGTGGGATGATTTGTGGTTCCCTCATTGTTCTTTAATGTAGCATAGTATTCCATTGTGTGCATATACCATAATTTGATTATCCTCTCATCTGTTGATGGATATTAAGGTTATTTCCATATCTTTGCTATAGTGAATTGTGCTGCGATCAACATAGGTATGCATATGTCTGTTCATGCGCTGCCTCTCAACTCTTTAGGATATATTCCTAGTAATGGAATTGCTGGGCCAAATGGTTTTTCTATTTTCAGTTTATTTATTTATTTGTTTGTTTATTTATTTATTTTTTATTTATTGTGATTTGGGTGAGGATTTACAGAGCAAATTCACTTTCCATACATCAGTTCACATATACTTTGTCTCCTGTCATTGACCACAGTTTACCACAATTCAACAGCTCCCCTCCCACTTCCTCCCCATATTTACCTCTTCCCAGTGACCATCACTCCATACTCTCCTGTGCCCTGAGCTGTCTCCCTGTGCATAAGCAGCCCTTTCTTCTCCCATGTTTGTTCTCTCCATGACACGTGTCTACTTGAGGTAAATGTTTAACTCACATGC
>NW_006921678.1:1267026-1267771 GCF_000298275.1 Orycteropus afer afer
TGTCCTTTTGTGATTGACTTATTTCACTCAGCATAATGTCCTCATGTTATCATTTGCTTTGTTGCTGTTGTTTTAGTATATGCTGAATATTTGTGATTGTCCTCCTTTTTATTGTGATGTTAAGGTTCATCATTTTTCTTTGAGGTTACCCTATGATTCATAATTCTATCCCCAGGTCTAGAACAGTCCATTCTATCTTTCAACTTTCTCACCATGTAGAAATTCTGTGACTACAGTCTTTTCCCTCTTTTTGGTTTTAGTTGTCCTCACTTGACAATTGATGTCTCTGGTTTCCTGTTTACAATCTTGTAAGCTCATTTTACTTTGGATATGTCCATAGCTGTGGTTTCTGAGTTATGTTATTTTGTGTATTATTGGTCGGTTGTTATTTGCTATTTTTGGTTCTCTGATCAAAGGATTCCCTTTAGCATGTCTTGTAAGGTTGGTCTGGTTTTAACTAATTCCATTAGTTTCTGCTTATCTGGAAATCTCCTAATTTCACCATCATATTTGAGGGACAATTTTGCCGGATATATAATTTTTGGTTGAAAATTTTTCTCTTACAGGGTTTTATATATACCATCCTATTGCCTTCTCACTTGCATGGTTTCTGCTGAGAAATCAGAGCTTATTCTTACTGGCTGTCCTTTTACATAACTTTTTGTTTTTCCCATGCAGCTTTCAGGATTCTGTCTTTGTCTTTGGTTTTGATGAGTTTGATGATGATGTGTCTTGGTGATTTTCT
>NW_006921678.1:1268201-1284109 GCF_000298275.1 Orycteropus afer afer
TTGTATTTAGATCTCTGTAACTGTTTGTGAAGAGCAGCCAAGGGTGGTTCAGGCTCTTCTTGGTGGTTTTTTATCATTGGCCCATTGGTGGAGAAGGAAATAGTGGCTCTTGCTCAGTAAGTGAAGTCTCAGGAGGTGTGGTTGTAGTAGTGTTTTATGAGGACTGTTGTTGTCTCCCACTCAGTTAGACACAACTTACAATTGAATAACCAACAAAAAACTAAAAGCCAATGGATGAAAAACACCCCATGTAATCACACAGGAACAGTAACCAAAAAAAAAGAGGAAAAAACAAGCAAACCTACAATACCTGGGGATAGAGCACAAAGAAGAAAAAAAAAGTAGTGAAGGAAAATAATAAATGAAGGAAAAAACCGGAAGAATGCAGCACCCTTTGGACCAGCCCACCTTTCTCTTCACCTTCTCTGTTTGTTCCCCAGCCACCATGCTCAGTCCTCCGTGCAGTCCCTGGCTAGCAGAGTGATTTTTAGGTTAATTCTTAAGTCCTACCACCACAGGAATCTGCAAGAGCGCTGTCTATTTAAATATCCAAAATAGTCAAGCCGCTTTTTAAATCTATAAAATGGCAGCACCTTCTGGATCAGCAAAAATCCACAGCTCAGTTCACCTTTCTCTTCACCTTCTCCATTTGTTCCCCAGCCACCGTGCACAGTCTTCTGTGCAGTCCCTGGCTAGCAGGGTGATTTTTGGGTTAATTCTCAGGTCCTACAACCACTCAGGAATCTCCAAGCCCTGCTGTCTGTGTCATCTGGGTCGCTCAGGCCACTGCCAGACTGCAGCTCCATGTGTCTCCTTTTTTGTATTTTCACACAAATTCTTCTGCTGGTTGCGGTTTAGTCCACTTTTGTATCCTTCCCTTCAAGGCTGAGGGATCCAAGATTATCTTCTGTGTCTGTGTTAATTGGTTTCCCTTTTCTTTGTTGAAGA
The DNA here is from genome assembly GCF_000298275.1 of Orycteropus afer afer. Classification (NCBI taxonomy): domain Eukaryota; kingdom Metazoa; phylum Chordata; class Mammalia; order Tubulidentata; family Orycteropodidae; genus Orycteropus; species Orycteropus afer. The sequence continues at coordinate 1,269,150 of NW_006921678.1, forward strand.
GGGTCTGTGCAGTCCTTGTCCGCCATCTTGCCAGAACCCTATTTTCAGTTTTTTTAAGGAAATGCCATACAGTATGCCACAATTGTTGTACCATTTTACAATCCCACCAGCAGTGCACAAGAGTTTTAATCTCTCCACATCTCACAACCATTTGTTATTTTCTGACCTGTTGAACTTTGCTATTATTGCTGGGGTGATATCTCATCATTGATTTGATTTGCATATCTCTAATGACTAACAATTCTGAGGAATTCCTCATGTGTTTGTGGGACACCAGTGTATCATCTTTGGTGAAGTGTCTGTTCAAGTCTTTTGCCCATTTGTGAATTGGGTTATTTGTCTTTTTGGTGCTGAGGTGTTGAAATTTTCTATAGATTTTGGGGATAAGTCCTTTATCAGATATGGCATAGGCAAATATTTTCTCCCAGTCTATATGTTCTCTTTTTACCCTTTTGATGAAGTCTTTTGATGCACGTAAGGATTTAATTTTTAAAAGGTCCTAGTCATCTAGCTTCTCTTCTACCTCTTGTGCATTCTGGGATATGCTTGATAGTCTATTTATGGCATAAATTAGGGCCCCCAGATTCCCCCTATTTTATCTTTGATGAATTTTATAGTTTTGAGAAACCTGACTTTTTAAGATATATGTAATTGGTGAATCTTATGATAAATAAAATGATCTTTAAGATTTAAGGTATTATTTATCTTTGAGATAAATAAAATGGGGAATCGGGTATTTATTTGGGAGAGGGGAGACACAGTATGAAATAGTCTGTGACCAGCGTGATGATATTGGGAAAAGGAATGACACTGAAGTGTGCCCGTAAGATATAGAAAACAGAGGCAAATACTAGTACATGCACAATACTGCATTATCACTAACACCAAACACCAGGGTATGGATACATGTATATACAGGTGAGAAGATCAGGTGAGGGTAGGGGAACAGGAATATACGCTAGATCAAAGATAGATTTGGCTGAAGACAATCTTATATATACACTTGTGCTACAATATAGCCACATGCATTACAGAAGCAACAGAAGACAGAGTGGAAGTAACATCTCAGAGACAACCAAACACCTTGAGAGAGAGAATCACCAGGCCTTCAGACTCAGAAGTATAGTCTCAGGGGACTTTTTGTTCAATTGACACAACATAGTACATAAAAATCTTGCTCTACAACCTACATTGGTGAGTAACAACCAGGATCTTAAAAGCTTTGGAGTAGCCATGAGTTTTCCTCTTATCGGAATCAAAGAATTGTGAAGAAAATCAAAGACATCTGGAAACAATTAGTCCAAGGATAACGTGGACCATGCAGACCTCAAGTCCTCATGGCCCTGAGATCAGAAAAAGATGGTGCCCAGCTACCAATGCCAATCACTCGGAGAGGGATCAAAACTGGAGATCGTTGATCGAATAGGAGGAAAACTGTGGAACAAAATTCAAAAACACAAAAAAGAGCAGAGTTACTGGTAATATAGAGACTGGTGGAACCCCTGAGATTAAGGATCCAAGTTACCCTTTGGGACCAGAAATGAATTCACTCCCATGGATTGGCTTTCAGCCCAACAGTAGAAATACCTATATGCAGAACATCTGCACCAAGGTGATGTTGTTGTTGTTAAGTGCCGTCGAGTCGTTTCCGACTCATAGCGACCCCATGCACAGCAGAACGAAACGCTGCCCGATCCCGCACCAGCCCCACAATCCCTGCTATACTTGAGCCCATCATCGCAGCCACTGTATCAATCCATCTCGTTGAAGGCCTCCCCCTCTTTCGTCGACCCTCCACCCTACCAAGCATGACATCCTTCTCCAGGGAATGGTCCCTTCTTACAACATGACCAAAATAGGTGAGACGAAGTCTGGCCATTCTTGCTTCCAAGGAGCATTCTGGCTGCACTTCCTCCAGGACAGATCTGTTAGTTCTTTTAGCAGTCCATGGTACTTTCAGCATTCTTCACCAGCACCACAACTCAAAAGCATCAACTCTTCTTCGGTCTTCCCTATTCATTGTCCAGCTCTCACATGCATACAAGGTGATTGGAAATATCATGGCTTGTGTCAGGTGCACCTTAGTCCTCAAGGAGATATCCTTGCTCCTCAGCACTTGAAACAGTTTCTTCGCAGTTGACTTTCCCAATGCTACACGTCGTCTAATGTCCTGACTGCTGCTTCCGTTGGCATCGATTGTAGAACCAAGCAATGTGAATTCCTTGACAACCTCAATCTTCTCTCCATTGATTGTGATGCTGCTCATTGGTCCAGTTGTGAGGATTTTTGTTTTCTTTATGTTGAGATGTAATCCATACTGCAGACTGTATTCTTCAACCTTCATCAGTAGGTGCCTTAAGTCATCCTCACTTTCAGCAAGCAAAGTTGTATCGTCTGCATATCTCAGGTTGTTAATGATTCTTCCTCCAATCCTGATACCACGTTTTTCTTCATATAGTCCAGCTTCTCGGATTATTTGCTCAGCATATAGATTGATAAACCTACCTAATCTAAGATGCTCTAAGATGCACCCTTTAGAGCAAACAGCCATGAAAAACCAGAGGGGTAGAATTCACATAGAGGGTAAGCTGGACAGACAGGAATTCATAGTAAGGAAGGACACAGGAAGGGGATAGTCACAGAGGAGGGGAGGGGAAGAGAGTTGTTTATGGTTGGGGAAGGTAATTGGGACAAGAAATCCAATGTGGGTGAAATGTTGAATGTAAAACTAATTTGTTTTGTAAATTTGCCCACAAAGCACAAAAAAAGTGAAAAGAAAGATAAAGAAAATTGACAGACATATGGATTGAAAGGGAGCTCTGGTAACATAGTGCCTAAGGCACTTGACTCCTAACCAGAAGGCTGGTTGTTCAAAGCCACCATCCACTCCTTGGAAGGAAGATGGGGCAATCTACGTCTGTAGTGATACTTCCTTGGAAACCCAAGGAGGGGTCGCTATGAGTTGGGGCCAACTCGATGGCACATAACAACAACAACAACATGGATTGAAAACCATTTTTTTTGTGTCATTTTTCATTTAAAAATATTTCCTACTGTTTCTCCTTCTTGTATGGATATTAGTGAGTTTTTCACCAATGGGGTTGGCATTTATTAAAAATGTTCTCCCTATATTTTAATGTCTTCTGAGTTTGTCTCATAAAATTATAAAGAACATTTTCTTGGGAGTTGATTCCAATTCATAGTAACCTGATGTGTTAGAGAATGGGATTCTGCTCCATAATTATTTCTTGCTTATCAGCAACTGAAAACCACAACAATAAAAAGTGGAAGTAGATCACCAGACAATTCTACTGCAGCATAGGTGGGGAGGGGGTGGTACATAACACAAAAGTTTTAGGGTAATTGCTGATTACAAACCACTGCTATCACTCAGGGACCTACCCATAATATAAAACTAAAACCAAGCTCATTGACATTGAGTCGATTCTGACTTGTAACAACCCTTCAGAACAGAGTAGAATTTCCACTAAAGAATTTCTAAAACTATAGTCTCTAAGAAGAAGACTGATACATCTTTCTCCCATGGAGATGCTGGTGGGTTCAAACTATTGATCTTTTGGTTAGCAGCTGACTCATCTTATAGCCATTATTCACTACATAATCATTCAGTGCCAATAATATTTTATATCTGAATCTAAGAGCCAAAATGTCATGAAATAAATTTCATGGTCTTCTCATTTCCTAGGAACTAAGCCAGAACAAAAGAAGATAAAAATGATATACAGGAAAAAAGTAGGACTGATTTAAGTAAGAGATGAATTGTCTAATGAAACTTCTTCAAATGTACAAGAAAAATGATTCCTACTTTTAACAAGGAAGAATGATAGGCAAATGCTACAGAAGTTGCAGCATATTTAAAATAAATTTTGCACATTTTTATGTCTACAGCCAAAATGAAGGAACTCAGGGTAGAATATTTTAAGTCCATCAAGTTAGGTGTGGGAATGAGTCAGTCAGTCAGACAATCCATTAGGAGGGACATGATAGATAATGTTGGTGTTGTAGAAGTCACACTGGAAATAAGTGTAATAAGCATGACCGCTTAGAAACAAAGAAACCCTATTACTAAAACACAACATCCAGTGGAAATTTCTAAGAGTACTTTCCTCCGAATCAACAGATAATTTACAGATATTTTCTGCTGGAGCCTTTCAACTAAAGGATCATAAATCTCCTTCACATTTTTGTCATGTTGAAAGTCAAAAATAAATTTCTTGTAAGAAAATAAGAGGTTTTCATTTTAGTTCCCGGGAGTAGATATTGATGTGTTATTTTTCCTTTCATCTAATTATGTTTTAATTCTATTCCCTCAAGATATTTTTGTTAACATTACTTTCGGAAAATATTATAAAGGAAGAAGAATAGCAATGTTGAGTTGGAGTGACCTACTGATGAGAGTTGGCCTGCCTCTATGAGTCAGGTTGTTAAGAAGACTCTTCAACAACAGAATTGTCACTGAGTTTTGCACTCCAAAAAAATTCTGTTTTACTGTACAGGCAATTCAGAAAATGGACCATGGTTCTTAGAGTTTGGTTCTCTCACAGAAATGAACAAAAAGATGCAAATTTACATAGATTATGTTTTAAAATATATCAGACCACGCTTTACTGCTATTCATAACATTTTCAGTAGCCATTTTTTTCAGAAGTGGATGCTCCCATCTTTCTTCCTAGTCTGTCTTAGTCTGAAAGCTCCACTGAAACCTGTCCACCATCTGTTACCCTGCTGGTATTTGAAAACATTGGTGACATATCCTCTAGCTCACAGTAACACACAGTCACCACAGTAATACAAACTGACAGATGAGTGGTGACACAAAGTTGTAGAGGCTGGCAAATTCCAATTCTGTGGGTCAGACATCAAGCTGGAGGCATCTCCTTACTTATATAGACATAGCGGCTGAGGAAACCAAGATCACAGGTCAAATGACAAGCTACTGACTCATGGACTGTTGAGGCTGACAAATACAAAATCAGCAAGCAGGTGTTGCATCTGGCAAAACAACAGGTAATGAAACAAAGTGACACTAAAAGATTAATGGTTTAAAAAGAACAGGGGGGCCAGACTGATGCTCTGCATATGATGCAAGAGCTACCCCTGATGCATCCGTCCTGCTTTATTTATACATAAGTATACAGTCACATCATTATTCTTAGTATTTCCTTAAAATAATAAAGCATACAATCAAATATTATTCTACAGTACAATCAAATATCTCCTCATAACAATCAAGTATTCTCTAAAAGTTAAAATTTTACTCTTTCTTGTACCCATAGAATTTTCCCATGCCCAAAAATAATGGATGATTAATTGAGTTAACATCTCTTAAAGGAATAGCAAATAATCACTAAAATGCATCATTCTAAAACATAATATGATTGTTAAGGTACATGATTCTAAAGAATGATTACTAAGGTATGCTATTCTTAGGGCAAAACATTATTCCAGGGAAACAGGTTAGCAAACATTCTGCTGGGGCAACGTTTCTCCCCAGGAACACAAAGTTGGAACCAAGCAAGCATTTAACGATAAGAGAGGCCTTGCCTTCTCTTAGTTGTTGTTAGAACATGTGCCTTGCAATTCTGTCCTTTTGGTGATCTTTTTCTTGGTCTCCAACAAGCAGGTAAGAATACAGGGTGCTTGCTAGCTCAAGTCCAAAGAAGCAAAGGTCTGATGATAACAAGCTAGATACAGGACCAAGGATGTAAAAAATGATGAGATAAAAGTGTTGGACACAAGATTTCAAAGGGGAGCTGTAGAATACAAGGTAAATTATTATATTGAAATTTGCAAAGAGCTGGAGTTACAAAATCAAAAGGGAAGAACACACCCAACATTTCTCAAGCTGAAATAACTGAAGAAAAAATTGAAGCCTCAAATTGCAATATTGAATGATTCTATGGGCAAAATTTTGACTGGTGAAGGGCTCATAAAAAGAAGATAGAAGGAATACACAGATTCATTGTACAAAAAAAAAAAAAAAAAGATTGATGTTCAACTATTCCAGGTGATTGCACATGATCAAGACCAAATGGTATTGGCAGAAGTCCAAGCTGCACTGAGGGAATAGGAATAATATAAGGCCCCAAGAATTGACAGAATACTCAATGAGATGTTTCAACAATGGATACAGCACTGGAAGCACTTACTCATCTATGCCAAGAAATTTGGAAGACAGCTACCTGGCCAACTGACTGGAAAGGATCTGTATTTGTACCCATTCCAAAGAAAGATGATCCAACGGAATGTGGAAATTATTGAACAATATCATCAATATTACATACAAGTAAAATTTTGCTGAAGATAATTCAAATACCGTTGCAGTTGTTTATTGACAGGGAATTTCCATAAATTCAAGCTGGATTCAGAAGGGGACATGGAACAAGAGATATCATTTCTGATGTCAAATGGCTTTTGGCTGAAAGCAAAGAATACCAGAGAGATGTTTACCTGTGTTTTATTGACTATACAAAGTTATTTGACTGTATGTATCATAGCAAATTATGGATAACATTGCAGAAATGGAATTCCAGAATGCTTAATTGTGCTCATGGGAACCTGTACTTAGACCAACAGGATGTCATTCAAACAGAAAAAAAAAAAAAAAAAAGAGTTACTGCATGGTTTAAAATCAGGAAGGGTGTGTGTCAGGGTTGTATCCTTTCACCATACTTAATCTGTATACTGAGGAAATAATCCAAGAAGATGAGCTATATGAAGAAGAAAGTACCATCAGAATTGGAGGAAGACTCATTACTAACTTCCAATATGCTGATGACACTACCTTGATTGCTGACAATGAAGATGACCTGAGGCACTTACTGATGAAGATCAAGGACTACATTCTTCAGTATGGATTACACCTCAATATAAAGAAAACAAAAATCCTCACTACTGGATCAATAAGTAAAACCAGGACAAATGGAAAAAAAAATTGAAGTTGTCAAGGATTTCATTTCACTTGGATTCATGATCAACACCTATGGAAGTAGCAGTTAGGAAATAGGACATTGTATTGCATTAGGCAAATATGCAAAAAGACTTATTTTAAGTGTTAAGAAGCAAAGATGTCTCTTTGAAGACTGAGGTGTGCCTAACTCAATGCATGGTATTTTCAACTGTCTCATATACATGTGAAAGCTGGACAATATATAAGGAAGAGGGAAGAATACTTTTGAATTATGGTGTTGGCAAAGAATACTGAAAATACCATGGGCTGTCAGAATAATTTTTTTCCCCCAGAGGAATGAATAAATCTACTTGGAAGTGATGCCACAATTCCCTTGTGAATGTGAGAATGGATGTGAGAATGGCCAGACTACCTCTCATCTACTTTGGTCCTATTATCAGAAGTGACCATTCCTTGGGGAAAGATATCATTCTTGGTAAAGTAAAGGATCAGCAAAGGAGAAGAAGACCCTCAGAAAGAAGGATAGATGCAGTGACTGCAATGATGACCTCAAGTATAGTAAAGATTGTGAGGATGGTGCACACTGGCAGCATTTTGTTCTGTTGTACATAGAGTTGTTATGACTTGATGACATCTAACAACAACAATAAGCTTTAACATATAATGTTATGTTTGTATATAATGTTACAGATAAAACCATGAAGTTTTTATTGAATATTTATAAGTTTTGAGGGAGATAAGGTACCCTTTTCTCCACATACCTTAGCATTTAATCAATGGCAGAAATGTCCCTCAACATTTGTTCATAATATTGTTGATTATAATAAAATTAGAAACAACATTGCCCCATTTTTGTATGCATACTAGGAGAAAAATGTGTATTTTAAGTGCCTTCTTGTTTATATAGGTTACTTTAACTGTTTGGGATTTTGAGTTTTAGCTCATTATAATTCTCTAAGATTATTGTGTTTATTGTATTGTCTATTGTATATAGGGTCACTATGAGTTGGTGTCAAATCTTTGGGACCTAACAATGACATTGTGTTTATATGAAATCACATATGTAAAATGTTTCATTGATGCACTTTTGTAATAATGTCATTTCTATATTTAGATGGATCTTTTTCTATTTTCCAACAAAAGAATGGATCATATAGTTTCTACAGGGACAGACTGAAATACCCTGCATAATACCAGGTCAATCTCCAAGAAATAATTTTCTCTCTGTGATCTTCTGTGATCCCCAGACTAGATTAGGTTACTCCATTTTACAATCCCTTGACATCTTGAGGTTTACCATTTACAAAAGTCTTCACACATATATGTATATTTTATTTTGTTCTGTATTTTAACTAAAGTTTATGTTTTTTTGTTGTCATTGGTTGCTATTGAGTTGATCCTTACTTCTGGCAACCCCATGTGTTTTAGAGTAGAAATGTACTCCATAGTATTCTTAAGTCTGTGACTTTTCAAAAGGAGATCCTCAGGCCTGTCTTCAGAGATGACTCTGTGTGGATTCAAACCTCTGAACTTTCAGCTAGTAGTTGAACACTTCAGCATTTGTGAAACTCATGATATCCTTAGACATCTATATATCTACATCTATATCATCTCTATCTCTATCTATCTATCTATCCATCTATAATCTATCTATCTATCTATCTATCTATCTATCATCTATCTATCAGAGTGTTTTAGCAAAAGAGAATTTTCCTATCATGCAATTACTTTTCTACAAAAATACCCTTATGGAATTTATTTGGAAAATTTTGATTTGCTACTTGTCTTTCTATCATTAAATGTTCTGTTATTTAGTGCCTCTAGCTTTTTCAGCTTGAGGGATTATCTATTGACTTTCCACTATGCAGATAGATACTTTGTCTATCTTTCTGTGCTATCATTACACAAGCACATTTTCCATAACCCTCTTGTTTGCAAGATGGCTGTGTCAGAATTTATACTGGAGAAATAGTGACTTTTACATTTATACTTTAACCACTAAGGCAACTGCTGTAAAAAAAGACCACAGATTTCTTAAGTTTACCCCCGCAGAACATAGTTTTTAGCTTATGTAACAGCTAACATAAATATTGCTTAGAATGTGGCCTTCTGTATGGTGATTGAGTAGAGAAAGCTTTTCCGTCTTGTCATTCTGACATCCCCTAGGGTCTTTGAGTTCTCTGCTTGATCATCTGTATCAAGTTAGCAGAAGCAAGAAGATAGTAGATAAGGCACAATAGTTTCACCAATTTAGAAAATAAGTATGTAGTGAACAGTAGTTTCTGCATAGGGTGTTTATTTTCACCTATTTTGATGGGGTACAATGTTGGCCACATCCAAAAGAACTGCTCTTCATTTGTTGTATTTCACTAGTGAATATATCTTTCTTATTTCTTTTATTCCCCTTCTTTTTGCTATTTCAATATTTAGGTGGAGAATATTTATCCACCTAATCAATTTAGCTCTACTTCATTAATTTCTGTACTTGTCATTTTGCTAATACTTCCTGGAAGGTTCCCCTTCTAATGAATTTTGAATTTCTGGAAATATATTCTTAATTTTTTAGAATTTTCCTTGTTTTAATCTTCTTTGTATGCTTTTATTTTCATAATGATCTCTTCTTGTGAAATGTTAAAATATCTACTCTTTGATGATATTCAAAATAAATTTTGACATTTTCTTTTATCTTTCATGTCACTTATGTATCTAGTAACTTGCCATTAACTTTTCTTTAATCTCAACTCTTCATATTTGAGAATTTTTTTCCCCCTGATTTGAGGATTCTTGTTTGTCTCGTCATAACTATGATTAGAGCACTAATAGTCAATGGAATCTGTGAACATTATATTGGAGAATACTGAATGTGGATATTGCTGAGCAATTTTGATTAAACACTATACTTTTTACAAATTATATTACCTAGACAAAGTTTTGCATTTTCTTTCTGGGTAGAAAAAAGACATGAAGGTAAGAGAGTTGGGAATGCAGGAATTAGTAATACAACTAATTATTTAATCTCCCAATTTTCCATATGGAGTCCTAATTCTCAACCATGTGGAGTATCCCATTGTCTTCCATTTTATACTCTTCACAGACCATAACTCCAGTCTTATATTGTGATGGGGAAATACAGTAATCCTGAGTGGAAGAGGGGAGAGAATGTGACACCTATACATTCTTAAACCAACTTCAATCCTGTCTTACTCATTTTAGCATGGACTACACCTCACAATTGCCAAAGTACCTGGTAGTGCATATTTTGAATCTCCTAGGTAATTCTGATAGGTAAATTGTGCTGCTTCCTCATTTTTTGCTTCTGGTTCCATAATACAGTTCTAGGATTAATTTCTCTATGATCTTTTAATCCTTTACTACTTGACCATCTCCTTTTTAGCTTCAAAATTACTTTACTCCCCTCTATTCTCTGTCCTTGTACAGTTTTGCTTATATAAATATATAACAAAAATGTTTTTACCAGATCATTCTTTTGTGCATGTATTTGGTTTCAGCAAGAATGGACAATATTTGTTGATGTTCACACTTCCATAATTAATCACAACTAGTATTTATTTAATATTTGAATTTTCCCATTAGATTGTGAATACCATAAAGTTAGGAACATGGACTGTCTAATTTGCTAATGTACCCTAAATATCTGATGATATCTGGAGGGTATATTCAATGAAATTTGATGAATGAATGAAAACAATGGGATTTAAGTACCCTAAAGGAACACAGATATTAAAAAAATAATAATCTTTCCACCAATTAAAAAAAAAAAAGTTCTCTCTTTTGCTCATTTCTGCTCTACCTTCTTATACACATTTGCCTCTCTGAATTTCTGCTTATATCTATTATTGCCTAGATCTCACACTCAGATTCCAATCACTCAAGAATTCTTTCCACATCTTCTGAATAAGACATACTATATTCTCCTACTAATTATATGTGAGTTACACTAAGAAGGAGCCCATCTGAGAAAAAGATTTAAGAGTATCATTTTTCCATGAAGTCAATAAAACTCTTTTGATTGGTTTTAACATGTTAATGTTTCTAATCAATTATTCAAAGACCTCTGGAGGTGTAGTGGATAAGGTATTTAGCTGCTAACAAGAAGGTCAGCAGTTCAAACCCATCAGCTGCTCCATGGAAGGAATATGGGTTGAACAACTTCCAAAAAAATTTACAGTCTTGGAAACCCAGGGTGGGGTCACTATGAGTTAGAACTGACTCAGTGGTGGTTGTCACACTGTGGTGGCTTGTGCACTGTTGTGAGGCTTGAGGTTATATGACCACTATTTCAAACATCAACCGAGTTACCCATAGTTACCCATAATTCAGTGGAGCTTCCAGACTAACAGACTCATATGAAGGAAGGGGCCATCTACTTCTAAAGGAATTGGCCAATGAAAACTCTATGAGTAGCAGTGAAACACCGTCCGATGTATTACTGAAAAACTTGATGAATATCCCTGAAACACTGTTCAATACAGTCCCAGAAGATGAGCCCCTCAGGTCCAAAAGCACTCAAAATACAACTAGAGAAGAGCTGCCTCCTCAAAATAGACTTGATCTTGATGACATGGATGGAGTCACGCTTTCAGGATCTCCATTTGCTGATGAGTGACAACCTAAAATAGTAAGAAACAGCTGTAAATCTCCATTAAAATTAGAACATGGGTGAAGCATTAAAAGAAAACAAAACCAAACTTACTGCCGTTGAGTCAGATCTGACTCATGGCAACCCTCCTTGGGTTTCCGAGCAGTATCAATACAGAAGTAGATTCTCCAACCTTCCTTCCAAGGAATGGCTGGTGGGTTTGAACCACCAACCTTCTGGTTAGGAGTCAAATGCCTTAGGCACTAGGAACCAGAGCTGCTCTATGAATGTAAGAAAATTGAAAATTGTCAAAACTGAAATAGCATACATAAAGATCAATATCCTAATCATTAGTGAACTGAAATGGAATGGTTTGGGCCATTTTGAAACAGACAATCATGTGATCTACTACACTGGGAATGACAAATTGAAGAGGAATGACGTGGCATTCATTGTCACAAAGAATGTTTCAAGATTTATCCTAAGTACAATGCTGTCAGTGATAAGAAAATATCAACATGCTGATGAGGAATACCAATTAATACTGCTATTTTCAAATGTAAGTATCCAACACTAAAGCCAAAGATGAGGATATTGAAGGTTTTTACCAACTTCTGCTGACTGAAATTGACCAAACATACAATCAAGATATGTTGATTATTACTGGTGATTGAAAAGTGAAAATTAGAAATGAATAATCACTGGTGTTTGGAAAATATAGCTATGGTGATGGAAATGACTCCAGAGATCACATAATAGATTCTGTAAGACCAAGGACAGAGTGTGCAGTCAGCTGCAGGGATCCAGGTAAGAGGTTTCCAACAGCTAAGGGAGACAAACTTGTCTATCAGTTTGTCCTACTGTGGTAACATGTTGCTGTGAGTCTTGAGGCTGTGCCACTCGTGTTTCAAACCCAGCGGGGTGCATATGGTGCACAGGTATCAGCACGGCTTGCAGACTGAGGCAGACTAGGAAGAAGGAAGGGGCCATCCACTTCTCAAAGAATTGACCAGGGAAAACTTTATGAATGGAAAGAAACACTGATACATTGCCATACAATTTTATGAATTGTCCGGAAACATTGTCCAATACAGAGGAGGAGGAAGAGTCACTTAGGTCAGAAGGCTCTCAAAATAGAACTGGAAAAGAGGTGCATCATCAGAATAAAACCAGCCTTACTCATATGGATAAGGTAAAGCTTTCAAGACCTCTATTTGCTAATGTGGCACCACTCAAATTGGGGAGAAACAGCTGCAAACATCCATTAATCATTGGAACACGGAAAGTACAAAGTATGAATCTAGGAATATTAGAAGTTGTCAAAGATGAAATGGAACACATAAAGATTGATATCCTAGGCATTAGTGAGCTGAAATGGACTGGTTTTGGCCATTTTGAATCAGACAACCATATGATCTACTATGCCAGGAATGACAGTTTGAAGAGGAATGGTGTGACATTCATCATCACAAAGGATGTTTCAAGATTTGTCCTGAAGTACAATGCTGTCAGCGATAGAATAAAATCTATATGCCTGGAAGGAAGACCCATTAATATGACTATTATTCAAATTTATGCACCAACCACCAAAGCCAAAGATCAGGAAATTGATATTTATCAACTTTTGCAGTCTGAAATTGACCAAACATGCAATCAGGATGTGTTAATTATCACTGGTGACTGGAATGCAGAAGTTGGAAACAAAGAAGAATCATTGGTAGTTGTAAGATTTGGCCTTGGTGACAGAAATAATGCTGGAAATTGCATAGAAGAATCTTGCAAGACCAACAACTTATTCATTGCAAATACCTTTTTTTCAACAACACAAATGACAGCTGCACACATGGAGTTCACCAGATAGAATATGCAGGAATCAGATTGACTACATCTGTGGCAAGTGATGATGGAAAAGTTCAATATCATCAACCAAAACCAGGCCAGGAGCTGATTGTGGAACAGACCAACTGCTCATATGCAAGTTCAACTTGAAGTTAAAGACAATTAAAACAAGTCCAAGAGAACGAAAATTTGATCTTGAATATATCCCTCCTGAATTTAGAGACCATCTAAAGAATAGATTTGATGCATTGAACCCCAGTGACTGCAAACCAGAAGAATTGTGGGATGGATATCAAGAATATTATCAATGGGAGTTCCGGCAAGATGGTGGACTAGGCAGAAGGACTGCACAGACACTCTTCAACAAAGAAAAGGGAAACCAATTAACACAGACACAGAAGATAATCTTGGAGCCCTGAGCCTTGAAGGGAAGGACACAGAAGTGGATTAAACCCCAACTAGCAGAAGAATTTGAGTGAAAATACCAAAAAAGGAGACATACGGAGCTGCGATCTGACAGCGACCTGAGTGACCCTGACAGTACAGGTGGCTCGGGGATTCCCCACTGGTGGTAGGACCTAAGAATTAACCTAAAACTCATCATGCTAGCCAGGGACTGCACAGACTGTGCACAGTAGCTGGAGAACAAACAGAGAAGGTGAAGAGAAAGGTGGGCTGAGCTGTGGACTTTTGCTGGTGCGGAGAGCACCGCCATTTTGTAGGTTTAAAAAGCAGCTTGACTATTTTGGATATTTAAAGAGACAGCCAAAATAGCAGCATTTTGGATATTTAAAGAGACACCGAGTCAGCCCCAGGGTTACAGGTGAGGAGAAACAACTCAGGGACGCCCAAAGTAGAAGGTGGGAAGAGCAGGAGAAAGGGGATTAAAAGCCAGGAAGCCAGAGAGAAGAGCAAACAGCTGAAGAGATTAGGTGAGGAGAGGAAACTCAGGCCCTCCCAGAGCAGCAGGCCGGAAGAGCAGGAGAAAGGGGATAAAAGCCAGGAACCCAGACAGAAGAAAAGTCAGCCCCAGGGATACAGGTGAGGAGAGACAACTCAGGGATCTCCAAAGCAGCAGGCCCGAAGAGCAGGAGAAAGAGGATTAAAAGCCAGGAAGCCAGAGATAAGAGAAATCAGCCAAAGGTATTAGGTGAGGAAAAGAAACTCGGGCCTGCCTAAAGCAACAGGACTAGAGAGCAATAGAGAGGGGATAAAAGCCAGGAAACCAGAGAGAGGAGCAGTCAGCGCCAGAGACAACTCAAGGATGCCAAAAGCGGCAGGCTAGAAGAGCAGGAGAAAGGGGATTAAAAGCCAGGAAACCAGATAGAGGTACAGTCAGCCACAGGGACCCAGGTGGGGGTGATACGAGAGGTCTCCAAAAGCAAGACAAACTTGTCTGTCGGTTTGCCCTACTGTGGTGACATGTAGACTTGAGTTTTGAGGCTGAACCTCTGGTGTTTAAAACCCAGCGAGATGCACCTGGTGCACAGGTAACAGCCCAGCTTGTAGACTGAGACAGACTAGGAAGAAGGAAGAGGCCGTCCACTTCTCAAAGAATTGGCCAGGGAAAACCTTGTGAATAGCAAAGAA
>NW_006921678.1:1299619-1323043 GCF_000298275.1 Orycteropus afer afer
AGAAGAGAGTCTGAAATTTGCCCTTGAATGTAGAGTAGCTAAAGCAAATGGTAGAAATGACAATATAAAAAATTACAAGATAAAAGAGCAGATCAAGAAGACAAAGCCAATTATTATAATGAAATGTACAAAGACCTGGAGTTAGAAAACCAAAAGGGAAGAACATGCTCAGCATTTCTCAAGCTGAAAGAATTGAGGAAAAAATTTAAGCCTCAAGTTGCCATATTGAAATATTCTATGGGCAAAATATTGAATGATGCAGGGAACATCAAAAGAAGATGTCAGGAATACACAGAGTCACTGTATCAAAAATAACTGGTTGATCTTTATCCATTTCATGAGGTGGCTTATGATCTAGAACCAATGGTATTGAAGGAAGAAGTCGAAGCTGCAATGAAGGAATTGGCAAAGAACAAGGTTCTGGGAATTGACAGAATACCCATTAAGATATTTCAACAAACAGATGTGCCACTGAAGGCACTCACCCGGTTATGCCAAGAGATTTGGAAGACAGCTACCTTGTCAACTGATTGGAAGAGATCCATATTTGTACCCATTCTAAAGAAAGGTGATCCCACAGAATGTGGAAATTATCAAACAATATCATTAATATCATGGGCAATTAAGATCTTATTGAAGATAACTCAAAAACGGTTGCAGCAGTATATTGACAGAGAACTTCCAGAGGCACAAGCTGGATCCAGAAGAGGAACAAGGGCTATCATAGCTACTGTCAGATGGATCTTGGCTTAAGGCAAAAGATACCAGAAAGATGTTTACTTGTGTTTTATTGACTATGCAAAGACATTTGATTGTGTGGATCATGACAAATTATGGATAACATTGAGAAGAATGGGAATTCCTGAACACTTGATTGTACTCATGAGGAACTTGTACATTGAGAAGGAGACTGTCATTCAAATGGAATAATGGGACACTACATAGTTTAAAATCAAGAAGTTAGTGCATCAGGGTTGTCTCCTTTCCCCATACTTATTCAATCTATATGCTGAGCAAATAATCTGAGAATCTGGACTATTTGAAGGAAAATGTGGCATCAAGATTGGAGGAAGAATCATTAACAACCTGAGATATGCTGATGGTACAACTTTTCTTGCTGAAAGTGAGGATGACTTGAGGCACTTACTGATGAAGATTGAAAAATACAGTCTGCAGTGTGGATTACCTCTCAATATAAAGAAAGCTAATATCCTCACAACTGGACCAATAAGCAATATCATGATAAATGGACAAAAGGTAGAGACTGTCAAAGAATTCACATTGCTTGGTTCTACAATCAATGTCAATGGAAACATCAGTCAGGACCTTAGATGATGTGTAGCACTGGGCACATTGGCTGTGAAGGAACTTGAGTGCTGAGGAACAAGAATGACACCTTGAAGACTAATGTGCCCCTGACACAAGCCATGCTATTTTCAATTGCCTCATATGCATGTAAGAGCTGAACAATGAATAAGGAAGACCAAAGAAGAGTTGATGCTTTTGAGTTGTGGTGCTGAAGAAGTGCTGAAAGTACCACAGACTGCTAAAAGAACTAACAAATCTGTCCTGGAGGAAGCGCAGCCCAAATGGTCCTTGGACATGAGAATGGCCAGCCTTCATCTCACCTACTTTGGTCATGTTGTCAGAAGGGACCATTCTCTAGAGAAAGATGTCATGCTTGGTAAGATCAATGAAAGAGGGGAAGGCCTTCAATGAGATGGATTGACAGGATGTCTATGACAATGGGCTGAAATGTAGCAGGGATCATGGAGTTGGCGTGGGATCGGGTGGTGTTTCATTCTGCTGTGCATGGAATTGTTATGAGTCAGAAACCACTTGATGGTACCTAACAACAACAAGAAGGAATTATTCATTGCAAATACCTTTTTTCAACAATATAAATGGCAGCTATTCAGTGGACCTCACCAGGTCAAAACAGAGGAATCAGGTCGATTGCATCTGTGGAAAGTGGTCATGGATAAGCTCAATATTTTCAGCCAAAACAAGGTCAGGAGCTGACTGTGGAACAGACCATCAGTTGCTCATACACAAATTCAAGATGAAGCTGAAGACAATTAAAACAAGTCCATAAAAACCAAAATATGATCTTGATTATATCCCACCTGTGCTTAGAGACCATCTGAAGAATAGATTTTATGTATTGAGCAAAAATGACTGAAAATCAGAAGAATTGTGGGTTGACATCAAGAACATATATATGAAGTAAGTAAAATGTCGTTAAAAAGACAGGAAAGGATGAAGAGACCAATATGTATGTCAGAAAATTCTTTGAAACTTGCTCTTGAGTGAACAGTAACTAAGGAAAATTGAAATGACAAGATAAAAGAACTTGAACAGAAGATTTCAAAGAACAGCTCAAGAAGACAAAGCCAATTATTGAAAGGTGTAAAGACCTGGAATTAGAATGCCAAAAGTGAAGAACACACTCAGCATTTCTCAAGGTGAAAGAACTGAAGGATAAATTCAAGCCTTAAGTTGCAATACTGAAAGATTCTATGGGCAAAATATTGAATGATGCAGGAAGTATCAACAGAAGATGGAAGGAATACAGAGTCACTCTACAAAAAGAATTGGTCGATGTTCATCTATTTCAGGAGGTGGCACATGATCAAGAACCAATGGTATTGAAAGAAGAAGCTGAAGCTGCACTGAAGGAATTGGCAAAAAAAAAAATCAAGGCTCCAGGAATTAGCCAATACCCAGTGAGATATTTCAAGAAATAGATGCTGCTCTGGAGGCATTTACTCATCTATGCCAAGAAATTTGGAAGATAGCTACCTGACCAACTGACTGGAATAGATCCATATTTATTCCCATTCCAAAGAAGCATAATTCAAAAGAATGTTTAATTAACTTCATAAAAATTTTATTTGCATGTGTTATTAATTATATTGTTCACTAGTCCAACAGAATGTTTACTTGCCTGTGCTATGAATGATATTGTTCAATAAATAATCCAACAGAATGTTGTTACAATATCATTCATAGCACATGCAAGTAAAATTTTGTTGAAGTTATTTCCAAAATGGTTATAGTAGTATATTGACAAGGAACATCCAGAAATGCAAGCTGGATGCAGAAAAGGATGTGGAATGAAGGTTATCATTGCTAATGTAAGATGAATCTTGGCTAAAAGAAAAGAATACCAGAAAGATTTTACCAGTTTTATTGACTATGCAAAAGCTTCTTACTCTGTGTATCATAAAAAAAGTATGGATAACATTGAAAAAAGTAAGAATTTCAGAGCACTTAATTGTGCTTATGAGGAACGTGTAGATAGACCAGGTGGCTGTCATTAGAACAGAAAAAGGGGATACTGCATGATTGAAAATCAGGAAAGGTGCATGTTAGGGTTGTATCTTTTCACCATAGTTATACACTATGTATGATGATGAAATAATCTTAGAAAATAGACTATATGAAGAAGAATGCAGCATCAGGACTGGAAGAAGACTCATTAGCAACCTGTGATATGCAGATAACCTAAAAGCATGGAAGCACACAGAAGATTATGCACAATGAATAACCATCCAGAAATGTGGGAATAGAAGTTTAAAATTGATAAGGATTTTCCCTCAGGAACAGACAGAAAAAGCCTTCCTCTGGGGCCTTAAACCTGGATTTGACTTCTAGCTTCCTAAACTGTGAAAAAATAAATTTCTATTTGTTAAATACACCCACTGGTGGAGTTCCTGCAAGATGGTGGAATAGGCAGATAAGCTACAGAGACCCACTGCTGCAAAGCATTAAGAAATCAAATGAAATCCATACCAAAGATAATCTTGGAATCCTGAACTCTGAAGAGAACAATGAAGAAGTAGATTAAATATCAACTGGTAGAAGAAACTATGAAAACAGTGAATAAGGAGAAAAGCAAACTTGTGGACTTCCAGCTTTCCTGAGTGTGCAGCTATTTTGAATATTTTCAAGCAGAATCCTGGTAGCAACTTAAGAATATTCTCTGCTCACCTGAATTGTCTCTGCTCACACTGCATTGGTGCCTGACAACCAGAAAGGAAACAGTGAAGAAGGAGACAAACAGACCTGTTGACTGCCAGTAGCTGTCCTGAAGTCATTTTGAATATTTGAAAGCAGTGTGGCTATTTTGAATATATGCAAGTGATGTTCTTAGTTGGACCATGACCTGAGAATAGGTTCCCCTAGCTGAGGAAAGCACGGGCAGAAGCCCTAAAGACTGACGACCAGAAAGGTGCAATATTATCCTTGTTACTCTTATTCCTCACACCCTCTTGGTGAACGGAGGTATGATAGTCATCATCTGCTTCCACACACCTTCTTGACCAGGAGGAATTCCATCCAGGTTTGTGTCCTAACAGAGCCTGGGTGCTGCTCCTCACCCCCCACAGTTTTGTTTTTGTTTGTTTCTTAATTATTCTTATAATCTTCCTTTTTTCTTCCTATTTATTTTTCTCTGTCCCATCCCAGGCTCTTTTTCTTCTCTCTTCCCTTTTCCTTATTCCCTTCTTTTATGTTTTTTTTTTTTTTTTCTCTGTCCCATCCCAGGCTCTTTTTCTTCTCTCTTCCCTTTTCCTTATTCCCTTCTTTTATGTTTTTTTTTTTTTTTGGCACCTCTCATCCCTTGGCTTTCCTTTTGCATTTCCATTTTTCTTTATTAATCTTTTACTCTTGTTCTTTTCTGTCATTCCTCCCTCCTCAGACATTGTGGGGTGTGTTGTGTGTGTATGTGTGTGTGTGTGTTTCTTTCTTTTTCTCATTATCTTTCTTTCAGGCTTTTTAAATATATTTTGAAAATTTTTATTCTCATTTATTGCATTTTGTTGTTGCTGCTGCTGTGATTGGTCCTGTTTGTTTATGTGGTTTGAGATTTTTGTTCCATTATTTTTATTTATTTGATTTATTTTTTTAATTTTTTCTTTCTTACTGAGTGGGAGACAGCAACCATTTCCACACAACCCAAACATACCCCCACCACCTGTAGCCCCACCCACTGAGTGAGGGCCACTATTTGCTTTCACACCAACACAGCAACAGTAGATGGCAGGAAATAACATCTCAACTCACCCTCAACTGCTCTTTACAAACAGTATCTTTGTGTGAACAGAGATCTGTGCACACTCTCATTCTCTAGCACACCCACCACAGAACAGGTGTTGAGTGCCTAAGTGCTAACAACTGGCAAATAGAGGAGCACAGTACCCTGCTCATAAAGCTATATAAAAACTAATAAATAAATAAATAAATAAAAGAATCTTGGGTGAATCATACCAACATGCAACTGAAAACTAAATATAAATATTACAATATCATAATGTCATGGAGAGAACTGACCATCCCAGTCCAAGCAAAGAAGCAAGATAAAGTGGAACAAAAAAGTGATCAGGATAATAACCCAGAAAACATTCCTGAAGAAGCAATAGCATTGGAATTCCCTGATAAGGAATTCAAAAGAATTATATTTGGGTAACAATGGATACATAGAAAAGAAAACACTGACAATATTAAGGAAAACAAAGACAAAACTCTAAAATAATTTAGGAAGACAATAAAAAAAAAATTGACAAAATAAACAAAAAATTAGAAATGATACAAAAACAGAAAATATAAATCCAGAAGAGAAATACTAAGATTTCAGAAATAGATAATACATTGAATGGGCAAAGGAGTAGAATAAAATCCATGGAAGACAGAATTAATGAAATTGAACTCAAATACCTTAATACTACTTTGTTAAGGATCAATCAGACCAGAAATCAAAAGAAAATGAAGAAAGCCTAAAATCTGTGTGGCACACCATGAAGAGGAATAACCTATATATATCAGAATTCCAGAACAGGAAGAGACAGATAACATCAGGGAGAAAATTGCCAAAGGTTTGTTGGAAGAGAATTTCCCTAATATGTTGAAAGACAAGAATATATCAATTCAAGAAGTTCAATGAATCACAAACAGGATAGAATCCAAAAGAAAATTACCAAGGCATAACATCATCAAACTCACCAAAAGCATAGACAAAAGAAGAATCATGAATGCAGTACAGGAAAAATTAAAGTTACTTAAAAAGAGTAATCAATAAGACTTATCTCTGATTTCTCAAAAGAAACCTTGAAGGTGATAAAGCAATTGGCTGATATATATAAAACATTGAAAGAAAGAAAATTGCCAACCAAGAATTATATACCCAGGAAAATTGTCCCTCAATATGATGATGAAATTAGGACATTTCCAGGTAAGCAGAAACTGTGGAAATGTGTTAAAAGCAGAACAACCTTACAAGAGATACCAAAGGGAGTCCCTTGGACAGAGAACCAACAATAGCAAACAAAAACTGATGATTAATACACAAGACGATATAACCCTAAAACCAACCCAGTTCTAGAAGTGTCCAAAGTAAAATACGCTTACAAGACTGTAAACAAGGAATCAGAGACATCCATTAGTAAATGAGGACAGCTACAAACCAAAAGGTAGCTCTAGTGGTGTAGTGCTAAGGCATTTGACTGCTAAACGGAAGGCTGGAGGTTCAAACCCACCAGCCACTTCCAAGGTAGGTTGAGCAATCTACTTCCATAGTGATACCACCTTGGAAACCCAAGGAGGGCTTGCTATGAGTCAGATACGACTAGACAGCAGTGTGTTGTATTCTGTTGTACAAACCAAAAAGATGAAAAAAATATATAATTATAGAATTTCTAAATGATGAAGAAGTCAAGACAATTGTCAGATAGAATAGACTGTTGTAAACTTGGGAAGACAATAATAAATTACAGGGTAACCTCAAAGAAAATAATAAACCTTCACATCAAAATTTTTTAAAAAAGAGGGCAATCATAAATAATGAGCAAATACTAAAATAATAGCAATGAAGGTGATGATAAAACAATTTATGAATAAAATGAACTCAGCACAGAAAATTATATGGAACAAAGAAATCAGCAACACAACAACAAAACACATAGCAAAATGATATTAATAAATTCACACTTGTCAATAATTACATTGAATGTCAACGGATTAATTTCACCACTCAAAAGATGCAGAGTTGCATACTAGATAAGAAAACATGAGCCATCAATATGCTATCTACAAGAAACTCACCATACACACAAAGACAAAAAATAGGCTAAAAATAAAAGGTTGGAAAAAAAATTATCAAGCATATAAGAACCAAAAGAGTGCAGGAGTGGCAATATTCATTTCTCACATCATAGACTTCAAGACAAAAACAACCATAATAGACAAAAAAGGACATTATATAATGATTAAAGGATCAATTGAAAAAGAGGCATAACCATAATAAATATCTGTGCACCCAATGACAGAGCCCCAAAATAAGTAAATCATACTTTAACAGAATGTAAAAGACCAACATGTAATTCCACAGTAATAGTAAAAGTCTAGTGTAATACTTTGAAGAAGAGATGGAACTGGAAATTAACTCAAAAAAGATTCAGAAGAACTGAACAATATGGTCAACCACCTTGACCTTATAGAGATTTACAGAGCACTCCACTCAACAACAGCAAAATATGCATTCTTTTCCAGCACACATGGAATATTCTGGCAGAAAGAGCATGTTTTAGGCCACAAAGCAAGCTTCCATATATTTTAAAACATTAAAACACTACAAACCATTTTCTGAGATCACAGTGCTGTGAAATTAGAAGTCAACACTAGAAAGACCAACAGAAAAAGAGCTAATGCATAAAAACTACATAAGACTCTGAATAAGATAAAATCTAAGCAATAAATTCCAAGGATATATCAAAATTAAAATACATCATGACCAAGTTGGATTCATACAAG
This sequence comes from Orycteropus afer afer, assembly GCF_000298275.1. Lineage (NCBI taxonomy): Eukaryota > Metazoa > Chordata > Mammalia > Tubulidentata > Orycteropodidae > Orycteropus > Orycteropus afer. The sequence continues at coordinate 1,307,429 of NW_006921678.1, forward strand.
GCATGCAAGGATGGTTCAACATTAGAAAAGCAATCAATGTAATGTATCACATAAGTACAATAAAAAGAAAGAATCACATGATCATATCAATAGATGCACAAAATGCACTTCATACAATCCAATACTGATTCCTGATAAAAACTCTCAGAAAAATAGGATTGGAGGGGAAGTTCTTCAACATAATAAAGAGCATATATGCAAAATCAATACACAACATTATTGTCAGTGGAGAGAGATAAAAACCATTCCCCTTGTGAACAGGAACCAGACAAGGATGCCCTCTATCTATTCAATATTGTATTTGATGTCCTAGCCATAAGGCAAGAAAGTAAAATCAAAGATATCCAAATTTGGAAGGAAGTAGTAAAACTATCCCTATTCAGAGATGATATAATCCTATACATAGAAAATCCAACAGACTCAGCAAGAAAACTACTAGAACTTATTGAAATATTTAGCATAGTGTCAGCACACAAGATCAACATACAACAATCAATTGGATTCCCCTATAACAGCAAAGAAGATTTTAAAAAGGAAATAAGGAAATCAATACCATTTATAATAGTTGCCAAAAAGATAACTTACTTTGGAACAAATCTTACCAAGAACACAGAGATCTACACAAGTAACTTACAAAACACTACATCAAAAAACTAGGAGATCTACATGAATGGAAGAATATACCATGCTCATGGATAGGAAGATTGAACATTGTGAAAATGTCAATACTATCCAAAGCAATCTATATATTCAACACAATCCATATTGAAATTCTATCAACATTCTTTAGAGACATGGAAGAACCAATCACTAACTTTATATGGAAAGGAGTGAGACCTCAGATAAGAAAATTACTATTGAAGAAGAACAAAGTAGGAGGTATCACACTCCAGATCTGAAAATATACTATACATCCACAGTTGTGAAAACAACCTGGTATTGATACAATGACAGACACACAGACAACACAACAACAACAAACAACAAACTTACAACAATACACACAACAAACAGCAACACAACACAACAAACTTAAGTAAACCTTAAATCTATAAAGTTCATCAAAGAAAAAAATTGGGACAAATTTAGGGGCTCAAATTTATGGGATACATAGACTATCAAGCATAACCTAGGACACAAACAGCAGATGATAAGTGAACAAAATTGATAACCCAGAAGTAGATCCGTCAACCTATGATCAGCAAATTTTTGACAAAGGGCTGAAATCCATTAACTGGGGGATAGTCTCTTTCACAAATGGTACTAGTAAAACTGGATATCTATTTGCAGAAAAATAAAAGATCTGTGCCTCAAACCATACACAAAAACTAATTCCAGATTGATCAAAGACTTAAATGTGAAACAAATCTATAAAGTTAATCAAAGAAAAAATTAGAACAAATTTAGGGGCTCTAATTTATGGGATACATAGACTATCAAGCATAACCTAGGGCACAAACAGCAGAAGATATACTAGATGATTGTTGTTGTTGTGTTAGGTTCCGTCGAGTCATCTCCAACTCATAGTGATCCTAAACACAGCAGAATGAAATACTGCCCAGTCCTATGCCAGCCTCATGATCCTTGCTATACCTGAGCCCATTGTTGTTACCACTGTGTCAATCCATCTTGTTGATGGCCTTTGCCTTTTTCGTTGACCTTCTGCTTTACCAAGCATGATATCCTTCTCCAGGGAATGGTTCCTTCTAAAAATGACCAAAGTTGGTGAGATGAAGTCTGGCCATTCTCACTTCCAAGAAGCATCCTGGCTGCACTTGTTCCAGGACAGAATTTTTAGTCCTTTTGTAGTCCATTGTACTCTTAGCATTCTTCTCCAATACCACAACTCAAAAGCATCAACTCTTCTTTGGTTACCCTTATTCATTGTCCAGCTCTCACATGCATAAGAGATGATTGAATATACCATGGTTTGGGTTAGGCTCACCTTATTCTTCAAGGAGGCATCTTTGGTCTTCATCACTTGAAAGAAGTCTTTTGCAGCAGATTTGCCCAATGGAATATGTCATCTGATGTCTTCACTGATCCTTCCATTCGTGTTGATTGTAGAACCAAGTAATATGAAATCCCTGACAACTTCAATCTTTTCTTCATCCAGTGATGATGTTTCTTGGACCAGTCGTGAGGGTTTTTGTTTTCTTTATATTGAGATGTAATCCACACTGTAGACTGTAGTCCTTAATCTTCATCAGTAAGTGCTTCAAGTTGTCCTTACTTTCAGCAAGCAAAGTTGTGTCATCTGTGTGTCACAGATTGTTTATGTGTCTTCCTCCAATCCTGATGTCACGTTCTTCTTCATATAATCCAGCTTCTCAGATTATTTTCTCAGCATACAAATTGAATTCTTGAAACTTTCTTGGGGAAACCATGTAGTATCCCCTTGTTCTGTTTGAACGACAGCCTCCTGATCTATGTACTGATTCCACATGAGTACAATTAAGTGTTCTCAGTGTTATCCATAATTTTTTATGATCCACACAATTGAATGTTCTTGCATAGTTAATAAAACATAAGTAAACATCTTTCTGATATTCTTCGCTTTCAGCCAAGATCCATCTGACATCAGCTATGATATCTCTCATTCCATGTTGTCTTCTGAATCCAGCTTGCATTTCTGGAAGATCTCTGTCAATATACTGCTGCAACTGTTTTTGAATTATCTTCAGTAAGATTTGACTTGCATATTATATTAATGATATTGTTCAATATTTTTCATATTATTTGGGATGACTATTCTTTGTAATTGGTGCAAATATGGATCTCTTCCAGTCAGTTGGCCAGAGAGCTGTCTTTCAAATCTCTTAGCATAATTGAGTGAGTGCCTCCAGCAAGGCATCTGTTGAAATATCTCAGTGGGTATTCCATCAATTCTTGGAGCCTAGTTCTTTGCAAATTTCCTCAGTGCAGCTTCAGCTTCTTCCTTCAATATCACTGGTTCTTCATCATATGCCACCTCCTGAAATGGATGAACATCAACCAGTTCCTTCTGGTACAGTAACTCTGTGTATTCTCTTCATCTTATTTTCATGTTTCCTGCTCCATTCAATACTTTTCCCATAGGATTTTTCAATATTGCAACTGGAGACTTAAATTTATTCCTCATTTCTTTCAGCTTGAGAAATGCCAAGTGTACTGTTTCCTTTTGGTTTTGTAACTTCAGGTCTTTGCCCATTTCATAATAGTAATTGGCTTTGTCTGCTCGAGCTGCTCTTTGAAATCTTCTATTCAGCTCTTTTATCTTGTCATTTGTTCCATTTGCTTTTCTATTCTCCACTCAAGAGCAAGTTTCAGAGTCTCTTCTGATATCCATTTTGGTCTTTTCTTCCTTTCTTTTCTTTTTAATGACTTCTTTCTTTCTTCATGAATGATGTTCTTGATGTCATCCCATAATTCCTCTGGTTTTTGGTCATTGGTGTTCAATGCCTCACATCTATTCTTTAAATGTCTCTAATTCAGGAGGGATAATGTCAAGGTCATATTTTGGCTCTTGTGGACTTCTTTTAATTGTCTTCAACTTCAACTTGAACATCCATATGGGTAGTTGATGGTCTGTTCCACAATCAGCCCCTGGTCTTGTTTTGGCTGCAGATATTGAACTTCTTCATCTCCTCTTGCCACAGATATAGTCAATCTGATTCCTGTGTATTCCATCTGGTGAAGTCCACATGTATAGCCATCACTTATGTTTTTGAAAAATGGTATTTGCAATGAATAAGTCATTGGTGTTGCAAAATTCTATCATGCGATCTCCAGTGTCATTTCCATAGCCAAGACCATATTTTCCAACTAGTGGTAACTCTTCTTTGTTTCCAACTTTTGCATTCCAGTCACCAATGATAATCTACATCTTGATTGCATGGTTAGTCAATTTCAGACTGCAAAAGTTGGTAGAAATCTTCAATTTCCTCATCTTTGGCTTTGGTGATTGGTGCATAAATTTGAATAATAGTAGTATTAACTGGTCTTCCTTGTAGGCATATGGATATTATCCTATCACTTACATCATTGTACTTAATAACAAATATCAAAACAGTTTTTGTGACAATTAATGCCACACCATTCCTCTTCAAATTGTCATTCGCAACATATTGAATCATATGGTTGTCTGATTCAAAATGGCCAAAATTGGTCTATTTCAGCTCACTAATGCCTATGATATGGATCTTCATGTGTTCCATATCATTTTTGACAACTTCCAATTTTCCTCGATTCATACTTCATACATTCCTTGAGTAGAAACAGATTCAAGCAACTAGATGATTGGGACTTTCTAAAAAATAACTTATTAATGATTTCTCCAAGAGAGTAAAAAGAGAACCCACAGAATGGGAAAAAATATTCATCAATGACATATCAGACAAAGGATGTATCTCTAAAATTTATAAGAAACTGCAATACCTCAATATCAAAAAGGCAAACAATCCAATTGAAAAATGGTTAGAAGACATGAACAGACATTTCACCAAAGAAGATAATATTCAGGCAGCCAACAAACACATGAGCAAGTGTTCATGATTGTTAGTCATTAGACAGATGCAAATCAAAACAACCATGAGATTCCATCTTACTCCAGTATTAATAGCAAAGTTCAACAAGACAGAAAATGACAAATACCATCAATGACGTGTAGAGTTTGGGACTCTCATACACTGCTGGTGGGACTATAAAATGATACAACTACTGTGCAAATCTGTATGATGAGTCCTTAAAAAGTTGGAAATAGAAATACCATTTGACTCAGAACTCCCATTACTAGGTACATAAATAAATATATGTACACGCACGTTCATCACAGTATTATTCATAACAGTGAAGAGATGGAAACAACCTAAGGTCCCATCAATGGTGGGATGGATAAACAAACTGTGGTACATATACACAATAGAATAATATGTAAACATAAAGAATAACATGTTGTTGTTGTTGTTGTTATGTGCCGTCGAGTCGACCCCCGATTCATAGCGACCCCTCCTTGGGTTTCCGAGGCAGTATCACTACGGAAGTAGGATTGCCCAACCTTCCTTCCGAGGAGTGGCTGGTGGGTTTGAACCGCCAGCCTTCTGGTTAGCAGTCAAGTGCTTTAGCCACTATGCTACCAGAGCTTCTAAAGAATAACATAGAATCTGTAAAACAGCACATAACATGGAATAACTTGGAGGACATCATGCTGAGTAAAATAATCCAATCACAGAAGTACAAATACTGTATAATTTCACTATTGTAAAAAGTCAAGGAAAGGTTTATACATGGAAGGAAACTTTGTTTGTTAATAGAGATGGGATGAAAGGGAAGGGAAAATTCCCAGACAGATTGAAAAAATATATATATATAGAGAGAGAGAGAGAACCAAAGACTATTAGTTATTACTAAGGATAGTAAGATGGGGGGAAAGGGAAGCTTTTTTTTTGCAAGGTGTTAATATTATGGTAATAGTGGTGGAATATTTTGGAAAAGAATAGCAATAATGGTGTTATAACATGAAAAATGTTATCAATGCCCCTGAGCTGTAAATGTGGAAGTTGTTATGTTGACAAATGTATTGTTGTGTATGTTTTCACCACAATGAAAGTAAAACAAAACAAAACAAAACCCTCCATTTGTGGTATATATTTTATTACAACTGTACATAACTAAGAGAGTCCCTTTATTGTCCACTCATCAAATTTAACAATCCTGATTCAAGGTGGCTGAAAATCACCAGAGAAGATCATATAGCTCTACAAATTATGATTCTCTGTTTCAGTGAAACCATGTCCAATATTTCAAATATATTTCATGACATTGATAAATTGTTATTAGACACTTACTAATGCCAGATACATTCCTTTCATTCATGGAATGGTATTCTATAAGAGGTAGACAATTAATAAGGCCAATTTATAAACAAGATCATATCAGATAGAAATATTTGCAACAAAAGAAATGCAATAGGAATACAAGAATTATTAGAAAGGCCACACTAGTTTGAGTCATTTATATGTTCTCTATGAAGATAAGGCAGTTGGAAAAAATAACAGTAATATTCAGTCCCAAAATAATTGTTACAAGAGCATTCCTGACATAAGGAACAACAAATAAAAAAATCCTTCAATAAATAAGCACCAGTGTGGCTGCATTATTATGCTTTTGGGGGATAGTGAAAGACCTCCCAGTGAGTTTGAACTTTAGTCTAAAATCATGGGAGATATTGTAAGATGTTTTAAAAGAATAGGCTTTCTGTTTTAAAATTATGGCCTTTACTACCATATGTATAATTTATTATTAAAATTTAAAAAATAAATCTGAGAAATTATGGTGACTTGGGCTTTGAATGGTACAATATAGATGAAGAAAGGATAAAAAAGTTCAGAAGAGCTTGTGTAGGGGGTCATGTAAAGAGAAAAGTCTAGGATAAAGCCTAAATTCTGTTCTCAACACATGGTAAATTTCTTATCATATACTTAGATGGGAAAAATTTCAGTGAGTTAACTTTGGAAGGAAAGGAGGAATTCGATGATCTGATCTCCAATAACTTTCTTAATATTCCATCATCAACTGTTTCAAACGTTTATATTTAACACATTTCTCCAGTGTTTGTCTCTCTATTTCCTCTCTTTAAGCATGGGACCATAGTATTTAAAAAAAAAAAAAAAAAAAAAAACCTAACTGCCATCGAGTCAATTCCAACTCGAGTGTAGTATCAGGACTGGAGGAAGACTCATCAACAACCTGTGATATGCAAATGACACAACCATGCTTGCTGAAAGTGAAGATGACTTGAAGCACTTGTTGATGAAGATTAAAGACTACAGTCTGAAGTATGGAGTACATCTCAACATGAAGAAAACAAAAATCATCAAAACTGGGCCAATAAGTAGTATTTTGGTAAATGACCCACTAACCTCTTGGATGTTATTTGGCAGAATAAGAAAATCACCTTTCCTATTACCACAATAACAAAACTCAGACTCCCAGCTCTTATACAAGTTCTGTGAAAACACATTTTCTTTTTTGGGAACATACAGTGATTTCACTTGCATAGCATTCTTCTTTCCTCAAGTTTATTATGTACACCTGTTACCATTATTATCACACCCTGAGTGTTTGATGTATTCAGATGAAAAGCATTTGGGAAATGAAAACACAATAATAAGTATCATTTTTTTTTTAACTTTAAAGACAGAGAGACTGTTACTTTCCTTTAATGCAATTTCCTATTAAATTCCTCCCAAATATTTTCCAAAGCTATTATAAAGCATTTTGAGAAAAATTCTTACCTTTGGTACATTTTAAAATTTTAGAATGACATATCTTAAAATATCCTTTTAGAGTAAGATGATTTTACTGTGAGAGTTCTCAATTAAATCATGAATCAAAGTGAAATTACTTATTTTTTTTATTATTTTATATATGCTATGTGGGAGAAACATGTGGCACTATGCTTCCATGAAAAAGTAAAGACTTGTAAATCCTACCCTATGGGGAAGTTCTACTTTGTTATATAAGGTTGTTTTTCAGTTGGAATCAACTAAACTCTACCTTTAAAAAAAAAAGATAAAAATTCCAACAGAAGTTGATTGATACACACATTCATGATGCAAAACAAGCATTGCTAATCAAATGTATGCAGTGGCTAAGATGTCTTCAGTTTCCATTTACTGAACTAACACATTACATACAGAAACTTAGATGTGTTATTTTACTCCAACAATACAATAAAATAATAATGATACACTTTTATGTGAGATAAAGAAAACATTAAAATACTTAATGATTTTGTAAAGTAACCAGTAGAGTTGTAATTACATATACAAATACAAGAAAACTAAGTGAAATTAGGAGAAATTATTTTAGATGATTATTGATATAACCCAAAACCCACTGCCATTGAGTTGGATCTGACTCATAGTGACCCGTCCTTGGGTTCCCAAGGCAGTATCACTGCAGAAGTAGATTGCCCAATCTTCTTTCTGAGGAGTGGCTGGTGGATTTGAACAGCCAGCCTTCTGGTTAGCAGTCAAATGCCTTAGGCACTACACCACCAGAGATTCTGATTATTGATAAGCTTAGTGTAATTATGTCATCATTGTTATTGTTAGGTGTGGTCCAGTCAGCTCTGACTTGTAGTGACCCTATGCATAACGGAATGAAACATTGCCTGGTCGTCTGCCATTCTCCCGATCCTTGCTATACTCGAGCCCATCATTGCAGCCACTACTATATCAATGCATCTTCTTCACTCCAAGTTTCTATTATCATCTTTGGCTGATCCTCCACTTTACAAAGCATGATATCCTTCTCCAGGGAATGATCCTTTCTGACAACATGAACAAATCAGATGAGACAAAGTCTCACCATTCTAGCTTCCACAAAGCATTCCAGCTGCACTTATTCCAGGACAAATTTGTTTGTTCTTCTAGAAGTCCATGGTATTTTCAGTATTCTTCCCTAATCCCTTAAAAAGCTTTATTTCACTTGCAAGTGAGGCTACCTAATGAATGTAACATTACTGTAATTCCTGGAATTTTGAGGCTCTCTGTGAGTAGTTGAAACCTGTTAGGTGTCTCTTGAGGAAAAGATTTAGAAAAAAGACTAATGAATTGCATTAATCAATGACAGTGTCCTAAGAATTGATTGCCACATTTATATCACTAAACTTGTCACATATACTGACAAAGCTTCCTAAATAAATATAACCATTTTTGTACAATGTATGCACCTGTGCTCACAATAGATTCAATTGTTATTCACTCATGAGAGTTTTCTAGCAAAACCTCATCAATTTCTTGTATACTTAATCACCTTATGCATTCTCATGTATTTCAAATGAAAGGAAAATTCCAAATTTCTTTTATCTGAGCTAATTGTACCTGGGTCCAAAATATACTCAATACTTATTATTTCAGGAAACTTAGCAAGAGGGGGTTAAATTTCAAAGTCTTTCAGAAGAATTGACTTCAATTTTGCATATCTAAAAACATTAAAAAAAAAAAAAGCAGAATAAATTAATATCCCAAACTCAACATTCGAAGTGTAGTCCCCAGATCAGAACATAGGCTTCACCAATAAACATGTAAGAAATGTTAAAACTAATGACTCCACCATAGTCACATTAAATCAAAATTATATTTTAAACATTCTGGGTAGTAAATGCCTTACAAAATATAATTTGAAAATATTTTCTCTCATTTAGTAACTTTTTTTTTTTTTTTTTTTTTACTGTATTGATAGTGTCCTTTGATGGACATGTTCTAAAGTTGATGAAACCCAATTGTATATATACATATATTTTTTTGGTTACTGCTGCTTCCACTGGCATCAATTGTAGAACCAAGAATGTGAATTCTTTGACAACCTCAGTCTTTTCTCCAATTATCGTGATGCTGTTTATTGGTTCAGTTGTGAAGATTTTTGTTTTCTTTATATGGAGATGTAATCCATATGGCAGACTGTATTCTTCAATCTTCATCAGTAAGTACTTCAAGTCATCCTCACTTTCAGCAAGCAAAGTTGTGTCATCAGTGTATCACAGGTTATTAATGATTCTTCCTCCAATCCTGATGCCACATTCTTCTTCATATAATCCACCTTCTCAGATTATTTGCTCAGTTTATAGATTAAATAAGTATGGTGAAAGGACAGAACCCTGACACACTCCCTTCTTGATTTTAAACTTTGTTCTGTTCGAACGACGGCCTCCTGGTCAGTGTACAGGTTCCTCATGAGTACAATCAAGTGGTGGGGAGTTCCCATTCTTCTCAATGCTATCCACAATTTATCACAATCCATATGATCAAATGTCTTTACATAGTCAATAAAACACAAATAAACATCTTTCAGGTATTCTTTGCCTCGAGCAAAGATCAAAAATATTACCATCTTAAAACAGAAAGCCATCCATCTTCAAATAAGGCAACTGGAGAACATCCTGGGACATCAGTAAGATCAGAGGCCTGTTTGGGAGGAAACAAACATCTTCCAACTATCGGCATTGACTTCAAACTTATGTCTGCAGGTACTAACATCAGAGGAGATAAAATCTCATTCTGTCCACTTTCACAATCTAACAGATTAAAATATTAAGGCTTTAAAATTTATGTTGCTAGCCATTTAATTAATTACCTCTCAATTTTTGATATTTTGTTTCATTAAGGTTAGTAAGTTAAGGCTTCTGAATCTAGCAGAACTGTGTTCTTTTCCTACTTAAATAAAAAGTTTTATTTTATTTTTTTGTGTTTTAAATGTATTAATTTTCCCTTAATATACTTCCAGTGTTCTACTGAAAAGTGTGATTATGTTTCTCTTGGGGCTGGTTTTTCTCTTAGGAAACATCTGAGAAGTTTCATAATCATAGTCAATGTAAAAAATACTGTTTAAAACATAATTTTCTTGTCAACATTTCCTGCTTTGTCTTAATATATGTTTTCTAGTTATTGAAGCTTTCCTGGAAGTACATATTCTTCTTCAAGTAAAACTGCCAACATCTTGTATCTAGATACTTTCTGCAATTAATACTTAACTCAAAGTGCATGTTTATTAGTTTCTTTTTAAAATCAACATAGGTAATAAATTTGGAATTGACAATTTACTGAATCAATATAAAAATATCAACCAAATTTTGTTATGCACAGTGACTTCACAGGATAAAATTAAAGATTTTAAATATTCTCCTTTTGAGACATAGTTATTGCTCTCACTGAATTAAAAACCGATGAATCCAAAATAGTCTTTAATATTGGTTTAGAAAAATTATAAATTATATTCTAAGGGAAAAAAAAAACTAAGAATATCACATATTACTTGAAATTAAGCTGCCAATTGAGAATTTGAAGCATAAATAATAGAAAGCAAAACAAAACACATGGTATTCAGTACATTTAACAGTAAAGAAAAATACCTTTTATGTACCAAAACATTTACTCATTTATCTTTCAATATCCTTTACTTTTGAAAACACCTTGATGATAATTTATTTGAAATACATACGATTTCAAACTATTAAGTAAATCCAACATGTTATTGCTACTTTGTGTTGATTTGTAAGTCTATACCAATATTCAAATGAATCCGGTTATACTGTAATAAAGTGAACATTATGCAAGTATATTAAAATCATTAGGAGCTCTGGTGGCATAGTGCCTAAGGTATTTGACTGCTAACCACAAGGCTGGTGGTTCAAATCCACCAGCCTAGGAAGGAAGATGGAGTAATCTACTTCCATAGTGATACCGCCTGAGAAACCCAAGGAGGGGTTGCTATGAGTAGGGTCCAACTCGACGGCAAATAACAATAACAAGAACATTATAATAATTTATTAGTAAAGTGAAAACGTTAGCTTTCTTTGTCTAACTTATTCCAAGATGTTGGTTCCTGATTACACTTCGGAAAGATCTTTACATATCATAGAATCATGAGTGTTTGTTTAAATAGTTTGGTATTATCTTCCTGATTATGCTGAAGTGATCAAACACACAGATATTCACTCACACACAAGCTCACACACATTTTATTATTGTTGTTGTTAGGTGCCATCAAGTTAGCTCCAACTGATAGCGACCCTATGTATAACAGAAAAAAATACTGCCCGGTCCTGTGTCAGCCTCACAATTCTTGCTATGCCTGAGCCTATGGTTGGACCCACTGTGTCAATCCATCTCATTGAGGCCCTTTCCCTTTTTCCATGACCCTCCATTTTACCAACCACGATACCCTTCTCCAGGGAATGATCCCTTCTGACAACATGATCAAAGTCAATCTGGACATTTTCACTGCCAAGCAACATTTCAGCTGTACTTTTTCTAGGACAGATTTGCTAGTTCTCTGGCAGTCCATGGTACTTTCATTATTTTTCACCAGCACCACAACTCAAAACCATCAACTCTTCTTCAGTCTTTCTTATTCACTGTCCAGCTCTCACATGTGTATGAGAGAAATGAAAATACCATGGCTCATGTTAGGCAGACTTTAGTCTTTAAAGAAACATCTTTGCTCTTCAGCACTCTAAATAGATCTTTTGTAGCAGATTCAGCTAATGCAATAACTCATCTGATGTCTTGACTCCTGCTTCCATTGGTGTTGAATGTGGCACCAAGAAATATGGAATCTTTGATCATATATCGTGATGCTATTTATTGGTCGAGTTGGGAGGATTTTCATTTCCTTTATGTTGATATGAAATCCATATTGCAGACTGTACTCTTTAATCTTCATCACTAAATGCTTCAAGTCATCCTCACTTTCAGCAAGCATAGTTGTGTCATCTGCAAATTGCAGGTTGTTAATGAGACTTCCTCCACACCTGATAACACATTATTCTTCATGCAGTCAAGCTTTTCGAATTATTTGCTCAGCATACAGATTGAATAAGTATGGTGAAAGTATTCAACCCTGACACACTCCTTTCCTGATTTTAAACCATGCAGTATCCCCTTGTTCTGTTCAAATGACAGCCTCCTGGTCTGTGTAAAGGTTCCTGATGAGTACAATTATGTATCCTGGAATTCCCATTCTTCTCAATGTTATCCATAATTCGTTATGATCCACAGAATTGAATGTTTTTCATTGTCAATAAAACACAAGTCAACATCTCTCTGATATTTCTTTGCCTTCATCCAAGATCCATCTGACATCAGTAACGATATCCCTCATTCCACATCCTCTTCTGAAACCAGCTTGCATTTCTGGAAGTTCTCTGTCAATTTACTGTTGCAACTGGCTTTAAATTATCTTCACAAGATTTTACTTACATGTGATATTACTAGGATTGTTTGATAATTTCCATATTCTGTGAGATCATCTTTCTTTAATATTGGTACAAATATGGATCTCTTCCCGTCAGTTGGCAAGATAGCTGTCTCCCAATCTCTTTTCATAGCCTAATGAGTGCCTACAACATAGGATATGTTAGTTGAAGCATCTCAATGGGTGTTCTGTCAATTCCTAGAGTTTTGTTCTTGGCCAATTCTTTCAGTGCCACTTCAGCTTCTTCTTTCACTACCATTGGTTCTTGATCACATGCCACCTCCTGAAATGGATGAGCATCAAACAATTCTTTTTGGTGCAGTCACTCTGTATTCCTTCCATTTTCTTTTGATGTTTCTTACATCGTTCAATATTTTGCCCATAGAAAGGGGATCTATGTAGGATATCCTTGATAGAGAGGGGGAACAATGTGGAACAAAACTCAAAATAATTTGGAGGAAAATAAAAGGGGGGAGTGGGTGGGCCAGGCTTGCTGGTCCAATAGAGCCTGTTGGAACCACTGAGACTATGGCCCCTAAATGCCCTTTAGGTCTGGAATTAAACCCACACCTGTGGTTTCCAGCCAAACAAAAGACAGGCATGTGAGTTGAACATTAACCTCAAGTAGATACTCTCCTTGGAGAGAACAATCATGGGAGAAAGAAGGGCTGCTTATGCACAGGGAGACAATTCATGGGGAAGGAGTCCATGGAGGGATGGACACAGGGAAGAGGTAACTATGGGGAGGAAGTGGGAGGGGAGCTGTTGCATTGTGGTAAACTGTGTTCAATGTCATGAGACAAAGTATATGTAAACTACTGTATGGAAAGTGAATTTGCTCTGTAAATCTTCACCCAAATCACAATTAATTAATTAAATAAATAAATAAATAAAATTTTGCTTATAGAATCTTTTAACATCTCCACTTGAGGCTTGATTTTTTCTTCACCTCTTTCAGCTTGAGAAATGTCATGTGTGTTCTTCCCTTTTGGTTCTCCAATTCCAAGTCTGTGCACATTTCATCATGAACTAACTTTGTCTTCTCAAATTGTTCTTTGAAATATTCTATTCTTTTATCTTGTCATTTTTTGCATTTCCTTTAGCTACTCTCCATTTAAGTGCAAGTTTCAGTCTCTTATGAAATCCATTTTGGTGTTCTTTTTTTTTTTTTTTTTTTTCCCTGTCTTTTTAATGACCATTGGCTTTCATCATGGATTATGTTCTTGATGTCATCCCACAATTCTTCTGGCTTTCGGTCATTGGTATTTAATGCATCAAATATATTCTTTAGATGGTCTCTATATTCAGGAGGGATACAATCAAGGTCATATTTTGGCTCTTGTGGACTTGTTTTAATTGTCTTCAACTTTAACTTGAACTTGCATATGAGCAGTTTTTGGTCTATTTCACAGTCAGCTCCTGGTATTGTTTTGGCTGAAGATATTGAGCTTCTCCATCACCTCTGTCCACAGATGTAGTTGATCTGATTGCTGTGTACTCCATCTGGCAAGCCCATGTATATAGCTACTGTTTATGTTTTTGAAAAAGGTATTTGCAATGACCAAGTCATTGGTCTTGAAAAATTCCAGCATGCAGTCTCCAGTATCATTTCTATCACCAAGGCCTTACTTTCCAGCTCCAAGTGACTCTTCTTTGTTTCCAACTTTTGCATTCCAACCAGCAGTGATAGTCAATACAACTTGATTGCATGTTTGTTGAATTTCATACTGCAGAAGTTGGTAAAATCTTCAGTTTCCTTATCTTTGGCTTTGGTGGTTGGTGTGTTAATTTGAATAATAGTAGTATTAACTGGTCTTCCTTGTAGGCACATGGGTATTATCCTATCATTGACAGCATTGTACTTGAAGATAGATCTTGAATCATTCTTTGTGATGATGAGTGCTATGCCATTCCTCTTCAATTTGTCATACCTCTCATAGTAGATCATATGGTTGCCTTATTCAAAATGAACAAAATAAATACATTTTCACTCACTAATGCCTAGGATATTGATCTTTATGCATTCCATTTCATTTTTGACAACTTGCAATTTTCCTGTACCAATTGGTAAATTCCATGTCCCCATTATTAATGGATGTTTGCAGCTGTTTCTACTCATTTTGAGCAATGCCACATCAGCAAATGGATGTTCCTAAAGGTGTAATACATCCATATCATTAAGGTCTGCTTTACACTGAGTAGGCAGCTCTTTCCCAGTCATATTTTGAGTGCCTTCTGAGCTGAGGGGCTCACCTTCCGTCATTATATAGGATAATGTTTTGGGACTATTCATGAAGTTTTCCAGCAATATATCAGACAGTATTTCAATGATATTCATAAGGTTTTCACTGGACAATTCTTTGAGAAGTATATGGCCCCTTCCTTCTTCCGAATCTGTCTTAGTCTGGAAGATCCACTGAAACCTATCTACCCATAGTGTTTGAAATAACCTGTGGCATAACCTACAGATTCACAGTAACACACAAGTCACCACAGTAGGACAAAGTGACAGATGAGTGGTAAATTTTAGTTTTATTATTAAAGTACATAAATCCCCCCTTTTCAAAAAACATGTAACAAAATTATTTCATTTAGTGAAATAGTACTTCCAGTAATCCCCATTAGTATAAAAAAGGAGAGACCTTACTTTTTTCTGTCATAACATCTACTAAATAAATACCCCATGATTTTTCTATGATTCTCTTCATGTCTAGTCTGGGATGATGTTTTTGAGTGTATCAACAGGCTTACCCCTGGCAGCAGACAAGCTTGGGAATTATTCCAATCCACCTTCTTTTTTATGTGCATAGCCTTCCAAATTTCTTAATCTTTCTATATCCTCAGTTTTACTCACAATTTTTTAGTTTCAGAATTTCT
>NW_006921678.1:1323143-1324837 GCF_000298275.1 Orycteropus afer afer
AGTGAGGGGGCTATTTTTTTTTTTTTTTTTGTAGTTGTATCATAATTAAAGAAGCAAATTTGGCTTATTTACCATGACCACTCATGTCACTTCCTTAGGATAGTACTTCTGGTTATTGGAACTCAGCTACGCATGGTACCTCAACTCTGCACCTAGTTCTGTCCAGTTATTTTCTCTGGTAATCTGGCCTATGTGCATTTATAATGCAACTCTCTTTAACCTTTCATAATATTAAGCCTAAGTTTGATCACATAGTCAAAGGCTTAGATCCAACCTATATTTTGGTACTCTTCCACACTAATTATTAAATTAATGTGACTTGCTAACCAGAAGGCTGGCAATTCAAACCCACCAGCCACTCCTCAGAAGGAAGATTGGCTGATCTGCTTCCTTAGACATACCTCCTTGGAAACCCAAGGAGGGGTCGGTAACAGTTGAATTGACTCAAAAGCAGTGAGGTTTTTTTTTTTTTTTTTCTTTTAATTGTTTTTGGATGCTGTCCAGTTGGTTTTTACTCAAGGTGACTTTCTGTACAACAGAATGAAACACTGCCCATTCTTGCACCATTCTCACAATCTTTGCCAGCCTTGAGAACATTGTTGAATCCATTTTGTCAATCTATCTCATTGAGGATCTTCCTTTTTTTCACTGACCTTCTTCTTTATATGCAATGATATCCTCCCCAATGGACTGGTCCCTTCTGATAACATAATCAAAGTACAAGAGGCAAAGTCTAGCCATTTTCACTTCTCATAAGCATTCTTGCTGTATTTCTTCCAAGACAGATTAGTTTGTTCTTCTGGCACTCATGGTATATTAAGTATTCTTTACTAACACCAATATTCAAATGCATCAAGTCTTGTATAATCTACTTCATTCATTGTCCAGATTCACTTGCATATGAGCCTATTGACATTAAATTAAAAGCAATAACTAATAAGCTGTTCTCCTTTCTAAAGAGCGTTGTGGCTGTACTTCTTCAAAATCTGATTTGTTCATTCTTCTGGCAGTCCATGGTATATTCAATAATCTTCACCCTCACCATAATTCAAATCTATCAATTCTTCTGTGCTCTTGTTTAAATATTGTCCAGTTTTCACATGCATATAAGGCCATTGAGAACTCAATGGATTGGGTCAGATGCAACTTAGTCTTCTAAGTGACATTTTTGCTCTTTAACAGTATAAAGAAATCTTTTGCAGTAGATTTGCCCCATGCATTATGTCCTTTGATTTCTTGCTTGCTGATTGCATGGCCATTGATTCTGTATCTAACTAAAATGAAATCCTTGACAACTTCAATATTTTCTCCTTTTTCACTGTATTACTTTTTGCTCCAGTTGTCAGGATTTTTGTTTTCTTTATGTGGAACTGCAATCCATACTGAAGGCTGTAGTCTTTGATCTTCAACAGTAAGTGCTTCAAGTCCTCTTTACTCTCAGCAAGTAAGTTTGTGTCATCTGTATATCTCAGGCTGTTAATGAGTCTTCCATAAATTGTTAGGTATTTTCAATATTTCAAATAGCTTGGAGAAAAATAAATAATTGCTAACCACTGTTTTGTATTGATCATAAGGTTATTTATACATAGGACTGATAAATCATTACTGAATCAATATTCTTTGATAGAAAATATACATGCTAAAAATGATAAAAGGAAGAAAGTTTTAGTGACCGAAAATAAGTTCCTTTCTCA
>NW_006921678.1:1324937-1326039 GCF_000298275.1 Orycteropus afer afer
ATAAACCTCAGGATCCACCTTTAGGCCTCTAATAGCATACTCACTAATAAACAAAAAACAAAACAAAATGAAAAACAGCAAAATCAGTATTTGAGGCAAGGAGAGTCAAGATGATCTCAGGATATTTTCTTACTGCTAGAAAGCAAAGATAATTTAAAAAATGTCCAAAATTGTGCTAATAAGAATGAAAACAAAAACAAAAACCATTACTAATGAGTCAACTTCTACTTAGTAACTCTATAGGACAGATTAGAATTGCCCCATAGATTTTCCAAGACTATAAATATTTACAGAAGTAGAATGCCTCATCTTTCTCCCCCAGAGCAGTTGGTGGATTTGAACCACCAGCCTCCTGGTTAACAGTCACACACTTTAAGGAGCCAGCAGAGATCCTTAATAAGAATAAAGTGGCCACAATACCAGACTTCCCCCCAGCTAAATAGAGACAATTTAATTTTAGCAAGGTGTCTAAGGCACTTGACTGCTAACCAGAAGGCTGGCGGTTCAAACCCACCAGCCATTCCTCGGAAGGAAGGTTGGGCAATCTACTTCCATAGTGATACTGCCTCAGCAACCCAAGGAGGGGTCGCTATGTGTTGGGTCCGACTCTACGGCACGTAACAACAACAACAACAACAACAAAGAAAATAGTAATTATAGTCAATTGTATCAAGTGAATTCTAAACAAAGACTTTAAGTTCATGATGATACTCGAAAAAGACTGATACATTAATATATGCTAAATGTAAATCACAAAGGTTATTCCTAAATGTGCCCCCCCCCCAAAAAAAAAAGAGCTAGGTGCTATTGAGATAAATTGTATAGACAGTATACTTAAAATTATATAATTTCTTAAATTAAAATTTGTATAATGTTGCAGTGTAGTAAATTACTTAATATGGCTTTTCTACTCATAAGTCATTGTAAACTCAGTGGTGGAATGAGCAACTGAGGAGCTCCTGATTGTAAATTTTATCCACATGGGTTATTTTTGTTGGGCATGGCACAATGCAATGTTATGGGAGGCTCTCTCTCAGGTGCTTAGAGTTCTGATGTTATGATTGGCTAGTTTGGCCACTCTGCCAGGCTCAAAAGGAGGCCT
>NW_006921678.1:1329112-1332906 GCF_000298275.1 Orycteropus afer afer
TTTTGCAAAAATTACATAACTGAGCATATGAGAATGTGTGTTCTTCTAATACTCTAAAATTATCAAATACTAAGGAAAATAACAGTGGGCAATGATACACTCAGGGATAACAAGGATTGTGAGAAAGGTGCAGGACCAGGCAGAGCTTTGTTCTGTTGTACATAGGGCTGCTATGAGTCAGTAGCAACTAAACAATACCTAACAACAACAATTCATGTAAAATAAGTTGTATAAATTTAAGATTAATGATGTATAGCAACTTCAATAATAGCAAAAATTAAAGAAAGGTAAAATATCTGTGGGGAGTCAACATATAATCATATAGCATTGGTTTATATATTCTAGGTAACAAATCCTAGCTGTGAAGAGTGTCATCATGCTGTCTGACAGTTCACCATATTTAAACATGTGGTGAACATAAATAACATTAACCTTAAAAGATAAAGAAAGGTGGAACAGATTTAAAATATTGTAACTTTTGGTCTTAAAACAACATGTCATCAAAGACATGAGTCAATTATTGTGATAGTTCAGTTTTGAGGAGTATAGCAGGAGCAAGGAGATTCTAATTAATTTTTGTACCTTAGAGGTTAAGCTCTTGTCTGCCAGTTGAAAGATTGGCCATTCAAATCCACCCAGAGATACCTCAAAACACAGGTCTGATAAGCAGCTTCCAAAAGGTCAGTCTAGAAAACTCTATGGAATAGTTCTATTCTGAAAAGTATTAGGTCACCATGAGTCTGAATAGACTCAATAAAAACTAACAACAACCAAAACCAAAACCAAACCCACTTCCATCAAGTCAATTCTAACTCATAGTGACCCCCATTGGGTTTCCAAGGCAGTGTATCTTTATAGAAGTAGATTGCCCCATCCTCTTTCCATGGAGTGGCTGGTGGGTTTAAACTACCAGCCTTCTGGTCAGCAGGTAAATGCCTTAAGTACTGCACCTCTAGAGCTTCATTACATCAACAACAGTGATTTTAAAAATGTTTTATCTCAAAAAAATATGAAGGGTTTCAATAAATAACCTGAGAATCAGTAATATCATTTTGGATCTACCAAAGAAATTAAGACCCCAGAGTGTTAGTTTGCCTAATCTACATGAAATTAAAACAAACCAAAAGAATCAAACCCCTCTGTAGAGAGTAGAGATACCACCTTGGAAACCGAAGGAGGTGTCGCTATGAGTAGAATCGACTCAATGGCAGTGAATTTGGGTTTTGGTATTGTTGTTAGGTGCTGTCTAATTGGCACCTCCTTACAATGACCCTATGTACCACAGAATGAAATACTGCCTACTCCTGCACCATCCTCACAACCTATGCCATATTTGAGCCCATTGTTGCAGCTACAGTGTCAATCTACTCCTTGAGCGTCTTCCTCTTACTCACTAATCTCCTTCCTTAAAAAACATAATGTCCTTCTCCAGGGACTGGTCCTTCCTGAAAATATGTCCAAAGTACAGGAGAGAGATTAAGCCTCACCACTTTCCCTTCTAAGGAATATTTTTTTCTGTACTTCTTACAAGACAGATTTGTTTGTTCCTCTGGCAGTCAATGGCACATTCAATACTCTTCACCAACACCATAATTCAAAGACATTAATTCTTCTTTGGTCATCTCATTCATTGTTCACTTCTCACATATATATGATGAGATTTAAACTATCATGGCTTGAATCAGGCATACCTTAGTCTTCCTGTAACATTTTGGCTCCTTAACACTTTAAAAAGGTCTTTTGCAGAAGATTTGTCCAGTGGAATACATTCTTTAATTTATTGATCGCTGCTTCTGTGGGTATTGATTGGGGATTGAGGTAAAATGATATCCTTGACAACTTCAATCTTCTCTCCATTTATCACGATGTTGTTTACTGGTTCACTTGTGAGGATTTTTGTTTGTTTGTTTGTTTTCTTTATGTTGAGATACAATCCATACTGAAGGCCTAGTCTTTGATCTTCATCAGGAAGTACTTCACGTTGTCTTCACTTTCAACAAGCATGGTTCTGTCATCCGCATTATCATAGGCTGTTAATGTAACATATCTCCAATCCTGATGCATTTCTTCTTCATAAATTTCAGGTTTTTTACAGTATTTGCTCAACATATATATTGAATAGGTACATTGAAGGGATACATCCCTGACATGCTGCATTTTTCCTTTCCTTTTTTTTTTTTTTTTTTTGAGCCATTCAGTGTCCACTTGTTCTATTTAAACAACTAGCTCTTAGTCTACATAGAAGTTCTGCATGAACATGATTAAATGTCTTGGCATTCCCATTCTTTTCAATGTTATCCATAATTTGTTATGATCCATAGAGTTAAATGTCTTTACATAGTTGATAAAACATAGGCAAGCATCTTTCTGGTATTTTCTCTTTCAACCAAGAGCCGTTTTACATCAACAGTGATAATTCTTATTCTATATTCAACTCTTAATCCACCTTAAATTTATAGCAAGTCCCAGTTGATGCACAACAGCAACTGTTTTTGAATTATCTTCAGCAAAATTTTACTCTGTGGTATTAATTAAATTGCTCAATAGTTTCCACACTGTGTTGGATCATCTTTCTTTGGAATAGGCACATGTGTATATCTCTTCCATTCAGTTGGCCAGGTAGCTGTTTTCAAAATTTCTTGGCATAAGAGTGAGGGACTCCAACACTGGATCAGTTTATTGAAACACCTCATTTGGCATTCTTTCAAGTCCTGGAACAATGCTTTTTATGAATGCCTTCAGTACAGCTTGAACCTCTTCCTTCAATATTATCAGTTTGTTGTCATATGGAACCTTCTGAAATGGTTTAACATTGATCAATTCTTTTTGTTACAGTGACTGTGTATTCCTTCCACCTTCCCTTGATGCTTCCTGCTTCATTCCATATCTTGGCCATGTTGTTGTTGTTGTTGTTATGTGCCATCGAGTCAAACCCAACTCATAGTGACCCCTCCTTGGGTTTCTGAGGCAGTATCACTATGGAAGTAGGATTTCCCAACCTTCCTTCCGAGGAGTGGCAGGTAGGTTTGAACCGCCAGCCGTCTGGTTAGCAGGCAAGTGTCTTAGCCATTATGCTACCAGAGCTCACATATCTTGGCCATAGAATCCTTCAATATTGCAATTTGAAGCTTGAATTATTATCTTCAGTTCTTTCAACTTGTGGAATGGTAAGCATGATCTTCCCTCTTGGTTTTCTATCTCCATCTTTTTGCACATTGCATGTAATATTTTACTTTGTCTTCTCTGGCTGTCATTTGAAATCTTCTGTTCAGCTCTTTTATGTCATCATTTCTTATCTTTGTTTTAACAATATTAATAAATCAACAATATTAATACAATATTAATATTATATGTTCAAGAGCCAAATTTAGACTCCCTTTATATCCATTTTGGTCTTTTCTTCCTTTATGTCTTTTTTAAAACCTTTTGCTTTCTTCATTTATTATTTCCTTTATGCTATCCCCCAGCTTATCTGGTTTTCACTCACTGGTGTTCAATGCATCAAATCTATTCTTAATATGATCTCTAATTTCAGCTGTAGTATAGTCCAGTTCATATTTTGCCTCTCATGGACTTGTTTGTTTTTTCTTCAACTTCAGCTTGAATTTGCAAATAAGAAATTGATGGACTATTCTGCATTCATTCCCTGGTTTTGTTCTGACTGATGATATTCAACTTCTCCATCATCTCTTTCTACAGATGTAGTCGATTTTTCTCTTGTGTATCCCATCTGGTGAAGTCCACATGTATGTTGTTGTTGTTAAGTGCTGTCGAGTCGTTTCCGACTCATAGCG
>NW_006921678.1:1333996-1335693 GCF_000298275.1 Orycteropus afer afer
TCCTCTTCTGAATCCGGCTTGAACCTCTGGAAGTTCTCTGTCAATATACTGCTACAAACATGTATTGTCATTGTTTATATTGTTGAAAAAAAGTATTTGCAATGACTAAATCATTAGTCTCGCAGAATTGTATCATGCAATCTCTGTCATCATTTCTATAGCCAAAACCATATTTTCCAACTACTGATCCTTCTTTGTTTCCAATGTTTGCATTCTAATTACCTATAATTAGCAATATGTCTTGATTGCATATTTAATCAATTTCAGACTGCAGCAGATGGTAAAATCACACTATATTGTGTACTAATGCATTACAGTAATTTCTTTCTTAAAACTTCAGAAAATATTATGCAACGAGCAGAACTATCCAGCAATAACCAAGGTGCTCACTTTGAACTTGGAGTCTTCCTTATTTTCTTTTGGCAAGGTATTCATATGAACTCAGTTTCCCTCAGTACACCTATCTTCCTTCTAACATCAAGAGACATTTATCTTTCTCATGAACTCCAATGTACCACACCTTGAGTCAACTCCTTCAAAGAATGGACCTCAAACTAACGTGGTCTGGTGCCATTATCCATTTGAACCTCTACTGTTAGAATTGTGCTCATAATTTCTCCCTAGGAAGACAAATCACCAGTAAGTCTTAGTATACCATTGGCATATGTATTCACACTGTGTTTCCACAAAATTGCTTACATCCTGGATTGCTTCCTTGGGATGATGAGGAAGAGGAGGAATTAATGTCTTTTTCTGTTTTTGGTGATTCTAACTTTGCAAGAATATTCATGAATTCTATTCTCAGAACTATACTGTGTGATTGTAAAATTATACCCAAAATACTTTGCAAGAAAATGAACAAATAAATTATATAATAAATTATAAAATAATCAAATACATTATATAAATTATTTAGTGACATGTGATTTGAAAATGGTGAGGCATAGAGTTATGAAAGTAATAAAATTGCTTTATTTTCATTTGTAAATCCATATGAATATGTGATTTTTGCCAAAGAATATTGTCTCAAAATAAATAGGTAATAATAGCTAATTTTTCTTTTGTTTTATAGATAAAATTAGAATATTATATTTCCAAGAACAAAAAAAAAAAAATAATGAAACAAAAATTTTACGTATCTGTTCTATATCAAGAGAAAAAAAGGAGTAGGTTGATTTTCTCTGAGTACTCTTTGTCAAATTCCCTATTGTAAACTGAAATTCCTACATTCTTCACTATATAATTGCTATTTATCCTTTTCTATTTGTAAGCAAATGGAGTGTGAAAATTTACATTATTGTATCTTATTGAATTAAGTCACATAAAGTTTATGAAAAGAGTATTTAGGAAACATTTCTATATGCATTTAGTGAGGATTATACTTATATAAATATATTATAGTAAAAATTGCTCCTGGGTGGTATAGGTAGTTTGCTCTCAGCTACTGACCTAAAGGTCAGCATCTTAAACCCACTCAGAGGTTATGCTAAAGAGAGGATTGTTGGTCTGCTTCTGTAAAAATTACAACCAAGGAAACTTTATGGGGCAATTTGATTCTGTTCTGTAAGGAAGGGGTGGAACCCAGGAAGCCAAAGAGAAGAGTGTTCAGCCAGGGGGAAGTTTAAGCATAGGCACTGAAACAAGGTGGGCTTGTGCTTACACACTGATCTGCACTGAACACGTTCCCTTGTTACCCT
>NW_006921678.1:1339217-1366597 GCF_000298275.1 Orycteropus afer afer
CCTATTTTGGTCATGTTGTAAGAAGGGACCATTCCCTGGAGAAGGATGTCATGCTTGGTAGGGTGGAGGGTCGACGAAAGAGGGGGAGGCCTTTAACGAGATGGATTGATACAGTGGCTGCGATGATGGGCTCGAGTATAGCAGGGATTGTGGGGCTGGTGCGGGATCGGGCAGTGTTTCGTTCTGCTGTGCTTGGGGTCACTATGAGTCGGAAACGACTTGACGGCACTTAACAACAACAACAACAAGGTAGCTAGGAGTAGAAACTGACTCCATGAACCTAACAACAACAATATAATCTTAGAACAGTAAAGTTGTTACATGTTTAATCAAATAGTAAAATATTTCAAATCACCGTAAAAAAAACATATCTTCACATAACTTTTAGTAATTTCTCTAACATTTCATTAGAAAAGTTTAATAGTTTCATCTTGTGATGAAAATTGTCATTGTTACTAGCCACTGTGGAGTCAATTCTGACTCATGATGCTCCTATCTGTGCCCAGTAGAATTGCTCCCTAGAGTTTTCAAGGCTGTGATCTTTCAAAAGTGGATCATCAAGTGCCTTCCAAGGCACTTCTAGGGGAGTTTGAGTGGCCACACTTTATGTTAGTAGTCTAGCACTTAACGATTTGTGCAACCCATGAACACTTCAGAGAAGGGGGAAACAAGAAGAAATGCAATTTTACATTCAAGTATATTAGATTCAATTCAATTAGAAAAATAAAATTTTTGGTTTATTTAGAATAATAATTATAGTAAAAACTCTGAATCCAACTGTAGGTGAAATGTGTAACTCAGTAGTATATAAATGGTATATCTACTGTATGCTAATAGAAATGTAAGTTACACATTTAGAGGTGCAATTTTTTTTCAAACAGAATTGGGAGTTTCCAAACTGAGTGGAAAGGCTGTGCATCTTGATCTGTATCCTTGTTTTGGTGACATTCAAATTTTGGCATAGTGATTTCTGAAAATTCAAAAAGCCTTGGGACAATATCATTGGTGAATTATGATAACTAAAAAGAGATTGTATATTGAAATTCAAGAATCCTCTTATGGCTAAGGCACACATTTCTGGTGAGTCAGATCCAACTCATAGCCACCCTTTCTTGGATTACTGAGGTGGTAATTCTGCAGAAGTTGATTCCCCAACCTTCCTTCCAAGGAGTGGCTGGTAGATTTGAACCACCAGCCTTCTAGTTAGCAGTCAAATGCCTTAGGCACTACACCACTAGAGCTCCTGTCTTATGGCTAGGGGTTGAGTATTTTATTTATCATTTTAAAATGTTATATTTGTGACACTTTTGAATTTTAAAAGAAAAATAAACAAAGGTAACTAAGTCAATAATTTTTAAAAATTGTGTATTAAAGGTAAAATCCAAAATTGTTGTGTATAATATGCATGCATATTCACTTTCTTAATAATATAAGTTGCACAAAAGTGGGGACTCTACTTGATATCTCATTAAGTACTTAATTCTGTGAATATATATTAAGCATCTGTCAGACACTGTTATTTTTACATGTATTATTTCAACAAAATATTGGACACTTGGTTTCTAGCAATATCAGTGGAGTTAGGCTAGCCACTGACATAAAATATGGCCTTTCATATATGAAGCTTACAAAATGGTTGAGAAGGCAAGTAAGTCGATCATAATTTATTATAGTTTCTCTAAAATGTTATAATTTACATGAAAAGTTTTGTGTGAATGGAAAGAAGATAGGATTAAGGCAATGGTTTATTTTAAATTAGAACAATGTGTAAGTATGAATTAGGAAAAACATAGAAAGACCTATGACAGAGGGACGTTACAGACATGGACCTATATCTCAGCATAACGCATAACTGCTTCAAAGGGTGGCTGTGCAGAATCAGTGAAAGATGAGAACAGAATTTTCAGGAAGTAAATATTCAAAGTTATCAGTAAAATATTAAGTAATATGAATTTTACATCAAAAGCAAAGAAAGAAAATGTTGAAATTTAAAAAGAACATCCTGATTTCCCATGACAGCTAATTATGCTTATATCTTGGGTAGGATATGACAATACTTTGATTTTCAAAACAGTTCCAATTATTTTTCTCCTAGGTATTATTTCTTTCAAGAAAAAGAGCTCAACCCATTTATGTAAAGTCATATTAAGAATTTTGATCTACATAAAATTTTAAAACTTTATTTTATAAAGACTGGTTTGTTCAAGCTTTATTGGACTTAAACAAACAAACAAATCTTCACATTTCACATTGAAGAAGAAAAAAAAAAAACTCTTTTAATGTAAAGTTTAGAACCTTTTGGAGAAAAAAATATCAGAGCTGAAGTACACAGTTTAGTCATTGTTAACAGAAAACCCAATCACACAGATCCCCAGTGTTAACATTTGGTACATTTTACTAGACATAATGGTTTACTGGAATGCAAGTGAAGTTTTAGCCTTAGTTAATAGTCTCTCACAATTGAAGTGGGGGAAAAAAAATGAACACACTTTGCAAAATGACAATACACATATAAATATTATTGGATGTTTAAAATGAGTTTAAAACCAACCATTTAAAATGAGCTTTCATACATTGAAAATATATTTGCAAGTATGTTAATTGGAAATAAAACAATTAAGCACTTTAGTAATTTTTAAACTAAAGAAACTGGGAAAAAAATAAAATAATTTCTTAGACAAAAAATTTTAACATACAGCAAATTAACCAGAGAGGTTCAGAAAATTGGCTACTGGTTTATCCAGATTGATTAAAGCTATCTTGACCCAAGAGGTCAGTTCCATGGGGAGGTCAACATAGTCCCACAACCAAATGTATTAGTATAGGAATATCATCTGTCATGTATGACTTGGCAGAAATTAGACTGAGAAATGTTTTTTTTGTTTTTTTGGTTTTTTTTAAATCAATGAGACTATTAGTTGGATAAATTCAATCTCCTTTGACTGAAATTCTTTTGGCCCAAACTTTGAGATGGTTTATTTAAAAGGAAAGGTAATGATGCTACTATGTTCTTTCACAGATAGTTGTGTTAGTTTTCTAGTGCAGCCATAACTGGAAACACAAATGGATGACTTATTTTCTTACAGTTTAGGAGACAAGTCCGACTTCAGAGTGCCAGCTTTAGGGGCTGTGTGAAGGCCTCTCAATCTTGGGTTTCAGTTCTGCCTCTTGTTCTAAGTCCACTAGAGCAGGAGGCTTCTTCTGAGTCATGCAGGTACTGGCTGCCGAAGCTGATGAACCCAAGACCACCAAGTAAAATGGCACAATTCCAAGATCAGAAGGCAACATGGTAGGCCAGTGGTTCAAGGCCAAGAACAATCCTGCGATCATCAGACCACACGGTAGGCCAATGGTTCAAGTCCAGGCACTGGAGAAGAGTTAGCCAAATGCAAGACCCAAATGTGCCAAAAAGTTAGAGTCCTTTCTCAAAGCTTCTCCATATACACTGGAAGCAGGCCACACCCTAAAGACAGCTTTCCTCCCAGTGATAAATGTCTCACAGAAGATTCTAGTGTGGAGGCGATTACAATCAAATCATGGATAATAACTGCATTCAGCTCCCAAGCCACTTAAAACCATGTCTCAGCCAAGTTGACACATAATGTTAACTATAACACTTAACTTTTTTTTAAAGGTCTCTAGCTATGTCCAATCACAATGAAATTGTGATGAATAAGAAGATTCAAAACACTTAAATAATTAAAGTAACCTTATGGGGATTCAACTGTATTTCTGCCAAAGCCATTTTGTTCTTTAGAAATAAGTTCTTATATAAAAACTAGTACCTATTCACTATAAATATTTAACAACTGAAAAATGGACAATGTGAAGATTGCAAGTTACACACTTATTCTCACCCAATATTTTGTATTAAAAATCTAAAATAAGCAAATCTAATCTACTTCCATAGTGATACTGCCTCGGAAACCCAAGGAGGGGTCGCTATGAGTCAAGTCTGACTCAATGGCACATAACAACAACAACAACATAGACAATAAAAGTGGATTAGTGGATACCCAGGACTGACTCTCTACCACTAGCTGGTCAGTTTGTTTTAGTGGTGGCTTGGGTGTTGTTATGTGACTGGAAGCTATGCTACTGTTACATCAAATACCAGGAGGGTCACCCATGATGGACAGGCTTCAGCAGAGCTTCCAGACTAAGACAGACTTGGAAGAAAGACGAGGCATCCACTTCTCAAAGAATTGGCCGGTGAAAGCTGTATGAATAGCAGTGAAACACTGTTATATTACTGGAAAACTATGAGTAGCAGTGAAACATTGCCCGGTACAATTTCATGGTCTGCTGAAAGGACTAACAAATCTGTCCTGGATGAAGTGTAACCAGACACTTCTTGGAAGTGAGAATGGCCAGACTTTGTCTCATCTACTTTGGTCTAATTGTCAGAGGGACCATTCTCTGGAGAAGAATATCATGCTTGGTAAAGTGGAGGGTCAATGAAAAAGGGGAGGGCCCTCAATGAGATGTATTGACACAGTAGCTGCAACTATGGTCTCAGGTATAGCAATGATGTTAAGACTGACACAGGACTGGACAGTATTTCATTCTGCTGTGCCTAGGGAAGCTATGATTCTGAGACAATTCAACAGTATTTAACAACAACAATATTGAGGAATTTCCCTTAGATACCTATTTTTCTGAGAGTTTTTATCAGGAATGGATGTTGGATATTATCAAACATCTTTTCTGCATCTGTTGATATGATAATGTAATTATATTCCTTTAATGTACTTATGTGATAGATTATGTTGTTTTCTAATGTTGAACCACCCTTGCATTCCTGGTATGAATCCCACTTGGTAATGATCTATTATTTTTTTTTTGATACATTGTTGGAGTCTATTTGCTAGAATTTCTGTATGTATGTGTGTGTGTGTGATTTGGGTGGAAATTTACAGAGCAAATTCACCTTCCATACAGCTGTTGATGCACACTTTGTCAAATGACATTGACTACAATTTACCACAATGCAATAGCTTCCTTCCCACTTCCTCCTGATAGTTACCTCTCCTTATATCCATCCCTCCATGAACTCCTGCTCCTGAGCTGTCTCCCTGTGCATAAGCATCCCTTCTTTCACCCATGATTGTTCTTTCCAAGGAGTGTATCTACCTATGCAAATGTTCAACTCATATGCTTGTCTTTCGTTTGGCTGAAAGCCACAGGTGACTGACTGTTCAGTTCTAGACCTGAAGGACAGCGAGGGGCCATAGTCTCAGTGGTTCCATCAAGCTCTATCATACCAGCAAACTTTTTTTTTTTTTCAAATGATTTTTGAGTTTTGTTGCACACTGATCTCTCACTCTATTCATGATCTCCTATGTAGATCTCCCCACTGAGTGGTTGACAGCGGTAGCCGGGCACCATCTAGCTCTTCTGGTCTCATAGTCATATAGGCTGCAGATGTATGGTGTACCAGTCACTTGGACTAATTGTTTCCAAGAATCTTTGGTTTCCTTCAATCTTCTTTGCTCTGGACAAGGAGAGACCCATTGTTGCATCTAGATGGTTGTTTGCAAGCTTTTAAGATCCCAGTTGCTACTCAACAAAATGGGAGGTGGAACAAATTTTTTGTAGTATGATATGCCAATTAAGCTTGATGTCCCCTGTGACTACGGTCCTTAGCCCACAGGTTTAACTACTCACTCCCTCTGGGTAGCTAGCTGTGGCCAAGAAGTGACTACAACCTTGTCTCTTGTCAGCTCTACTATACACCTGGGAATTCTTACAGAACATACAAATACACTTGTAGGAATATTGTCTGCCAGTCTTATACATGGTCTTGGGTATACTCCACCCCGCATAGACATATCTAATATTTTAGCCTGTTCACCTATCTATCCTCCCATATACTCATATTTGCCTTCACTGACAATGCAGTACTATAAGTGTAAAAGGGTTCATCTTTGTTTTCTGTACCTCTCCTGTACCTCTATGTCTTCTTCTTCAATGTCACCTTGTTGATCACTCACAATTGGTACATTGCTTTTCTTTCACTCAAATCAATACTTATCTCTACTAATCTAACAGTGTTCCCTCCTCTCTCTTTACACTCCTGGTAAGCAACAAATAAAATTTCCTTCCATAAATAAACTTTTCCTCGACTTTTTATAACAGACTAATAAATGTTTGTCTTTCTGTTATTGACTTAATTCACTCAGCATAATGTCCTCCAAGTTCATCCATGGTATGTGGTGTTTTCCAGATTCGACATTATTCTTTAGGGTTTCATAGTATTCCATTGTGTGTATGTATCATAGTTTAGTTATTCATTCTTCAGGTTATGGACACCTAGATTGTATCCATCTTTTGGCTATTATAAATAGTGCTGCGATGAACATGGGTGTTTATAGATCTGTTCTTGTGCTGGCTCTCCCTTCTTTAGGAAATATACCTAGTAATAGAGTGGCTGGGTCAAATGGTATGTCTAAATCAAAATTTTAAGGAATTACCATACAGCTTTCCACAGTGGTTGTACCATTTTACAGTCCCACCAGCAGTGTATGAGAGTCCCAATCTCTATGCATCCTCGCTAGAATTTTTTTTTTTCTGTCTTGTTCAACTTTGCTACTAGTGCTGGGGCAAGATGTTATCTCATTGTTCCTTTGATTTGCATCTCTCTAATGGCTAATGATCATGAGAGTTTCTTCATATGTATGTTGGCCACCTGAATATCCCCTTTGAGGAAGTGTCTATTCATGTCTTCTGCCTATTTTTTAAATTGGATTATTTGTCCTTTTGTTATTGAGGTGTTGGATTTCTATAAATTCTAGAGATAAATCCCTTGTCAGATATGTCATTACCAATTTTTTTTTTTTTTTTTTTCCCAATCAGTAGTTTCTCTTTTGATGCTTTTGGAAAAGTCTTTGGAAGCTCATAAAAATTTAATTTTGAGAAAGTCCCATTCATCTAGTTTCTTTTCTGCTGTTGGTGCATTTTGGTTTATGCTTGATAGTCTATTTATGCCATACAGTAAGACCCCTAAATTTGCCCATAGTTTTTCCTTAAAGAACTTTATAGTTTTATGTTTCACATATAAGTCTTTGATCCATCTGGAGTTTGTTTTAGTGTATGGTGTGAGGTACAGATCTTGTTTCATTTTTCTGCAAATGGATATCCAGTTTTGCCAGCAGCATTTATTAAACAAATATGTTCTTCCCCATTTAATGGATTTTGGCCCTTTGTCAAAAATCAGCTGACCATAGGTCGATGGATCTATTTCTGGGTTCTCAATTCTATTCCATTGGTCTGTTTGTTTCTCATTGTACTAATACACAGGCAGTTTTGACTACTGGCTATATAGTAGGTTTTGAGATCCGACAGTGTGAGACCTCCTACTTTGTTCTTCAATAGTGCTTTGTTTAGCTGAGGTTTCTTTCCTTTCCATATAAAGTTAGTGATTGGTTTTTCCATGTCCTTAAAAAATTTGGTGAGATCTGGATTGGGATAACATTGAATATATAGATTGCTTTGGGTAGATTTGACTTTTTCACAATGCTCATTCTTCCTATCCAGGAGCATGGTGTATTCTTCTATTTGTGTAGATTTCTTATAGCTTTTTGAAGTAGTTTTTTATAGTTTTCTTTGTACAGGTCTTTTGTGTCCCTGGTAAGATTTATTCCCAAGTATTGTATTGTATTGTATTGTATTGTATTGTATTTAGGTAGCTATTGTCAGTGGAGGAGCTCTGGTGGTGTAGTACTTAAGGCACTTGACTGTTAACCAGAAGTCTGGCAGTTCAAATCCACCAGCCACTCCTCAGAAGGAAGGTTGGCTATCTATTTCTGTAGAGATATCACTTCAGAAATCCAAGGAGGGGTTTCTATGAGTTAGTTCTGACTCGATGACATTGTGTTGTTTTTGTTTTGTTTATTGTAAATGGTATTGATTTCTTTATTTCTTTTTCAGCAATTTCTTTACTGGTGTAGAGGAATCTAACTGATTTTTGCATATTGATCTTGTACCCTACTACTATGCTAAATCTCTCAATTAGTTCAAGTATATTTTTGACTGAGTCTCTTAGGTTTTCTAGGTATAGGATTATATCATGAGCAAATAGGGACAATTTGACTTCTTCTTTATCAATTTGCATGTCTTTGATATACTTTTCTTGACTTATTGCCCTGACTAGGACTTCCAATACAATGTTGAATAGAAGTGGTGATAGAGGGCATCCTTGTGTGGTTCCTGTTCACAAGGGGAATGGTTTTAGTCCCTCTCCATTGAGAATAATGTTGACTGCTGGTTTTGCAGGTTATATTGTTGTTATGTGCCCTCGAGTTGGACCCAACTTATCGACACCCATCCTTGGGTTTCCAAGGCAGTATCACTACAGAAGTAGATTGCCCCATCTTCTTTCCAAGGAGTGGCTGGTGGGTTTGAACCGCCAGCCTTCTGGTTAATAGTCAAGTGCCTTTGGCACTTGGTTTTGCATAGATGACCTTTATTATGTTAAGGAATTTTCCTTCTATTCCTATTTTACTGAGAGTTTTTATCAGGAATGGGTGTTGGATTTTATCAAATGACTTTCCTGCATTGATTGATACAATCATGTGGTTCTTTTTCCTTTTTTTTTTAATGTGGTGGATGATGTTGATGGTTTTTCTAATGTTGAACTATCCTTGCCAAGCTGATATGAACCCCACTTGGTCATAATGAATGATTTTCTTGATATATTGTTGGAGTCTATTGGCTAGGATTATGTCAAAGATTTTTGGATCTGTATTCATGAGGGATATTGGTCTGTACTTTTCCTCTTGAGTCATATCTTTGCCTGGTTTTGGTATCAAGGTGATGCTTGCTTCATAAAATGAGTTAGAAAGATTCCATCCTTTTCCACGTTTTGGAATAGTTTGAGTAGAATAGTGTCCGTTCTTCTCTGAAGGTTTGGTAGAATTCTCTGGTGAAACCATCTGGGCCAGGACTTTTTTGTGTTGGTAATTTTTTGATGACATGTTCAATCTATCTATCTATCTATCTATCTATCTATCTATCTATCTATCTATTTATTTGTTATGTATCTCTTCAACTTTTCCACATCAGTCTGTGTCGGTTTAGGTAAGTTGTGTGTTTCTAGAAATCTGTCCATTTCTTCCAGATTTTCAAATTTGTCAGAGTACAGTTCTTCACAGTATCCTGATATTATCCTTTTGATTTCAGTTGGTTCTGTTGTGATATCTCCTTCTTTGTTTCTTATTCATGTTGTTTGTATTCTCTCTCTCTTTTGCTTTGTTAAATTTACCATTGGTTTGTCAATTTTATTAATCTTTTCAAAAAAACCAATCTGGTCTTGTTGATATTTTCTATTGTCTTTCTATCTTCTTTCTCATTGATTTCTACTTGAAAGTTATTATTTCCTGTCTTCTGGTGACTGTAGGCTTTTCTTACTGTTCTTTTTCTAATTGTTGGAAATGTTGGTTTAAAGTGTTGATTTTGGTTCTTTCTTCTTTTTTGATGTGTGCTTTTATTGCTCTAAATTGGCCTCTGATTACTACTTTTGCTGTGTCCCAAAGATTTTTGTATGTTGTGTTTTCATTCTCTTTTGATTCAAGGAATTTTTGAATTTCATTTTTTATTTCTTCTCATACCCAGTCTTTCTTAAAGAGGGTGTTCTTCAGTTTCCATGTGTTGCTCTTTTTCCATTAATCTTCCTGTTGTTGGTTTCTAATTTGATAGCATTATGATCTGAGAAGATGCTTTGCAGTATTTCAAAGTTTTTTAAAATTTATTAAGGCTTGCTTTGTGATCTTAACTAGGATTTTGTGGAAGATTTGTACATCTATATTCATGAGGGAATTTGTCAGTAGTTTTTTTATTCCTTTCTTGCAGTGTGTTTCCCTGGTTTTGGTATCAGGGTTATGTTTGTGTCATAAAATGAATTTGGGAGGACTCCATCCTTTTCTATGTTTTGTCATAGTTTGAGTAGGACTGATGTCAGCTTTTTTTCTGAATGATTAGGAGAATCCCTCAGTGTAACTGTCTGGCCCAGGACTTTTTTTTTTTGGGGTAATATTTTTACAACCTGTTCAATGTCCTCTTTTGTTATGGTCTGTTCATGTTTCTACCTTAGTTAGTGTTAGTTTAGGTAAGTAGTGTGTTTCTTGAAATCTGCCCATTTTCTCCAGGTTTTCAAATTTGTTAAAGTTCTTCATAGTATCCTGATATAATTCCTTTTATTTCTGTTGGTTCTGCTTTGACTTCACCCTTTTCAGTTCCTATTTGTGTTAATTGGACCTTCTCCTTCTTTTCCTTTGTTAAGTTTTCCCAGTGGTTTGTCAATTTTATTAATCTTTTCAAAGTATCAACTTCTAATTTTGCTGATTTTTTCCTATTATCTTTCTATTTTCTCTTTCATTTATTTCTGCTCATATCTTTATTTCTTTTCTTCAGGTGACTGTAGGCTTTTTTGCTGCTCTTTTTCTAATTGTTGTAGTTGTTGGATTATGGTGTTTATTTTTGCCCTTTTTTCTTATTTGATGTGTGCATCTATTGCTATAGATTACTTTCTGATCACTGCTTTTGTTGTATCCCAAAAATTTTGATATTTTGTTTTTTCTATCTAATTTGATTCTAGAATTTTTTTTTTTTAATTTCATTTATTTCTTCTATTATCTAGTCATTTTTAAGAAGGGTGTTATTCAGTTTCCATGAGCTTGTTCTTCTTCATTGATCTTTCTCATGTTGGTTTCTAATTTTATAGCATTGTGATCTGAGAAGATGCTTTTCAGTATTACAGTGTATTTAAATTTATTAAGGCTTGCTTTGAGGCTTAACATATGGTCAATTCTGGAAAATGTTCCATGTGTGCTGCAAAAGAATGTAAATTTTGCTATTGTTGGGTGAAGTGCTCTGTAGAAGTCTAGAAGTTCAAGTTTGTTGATCATATGGCTTACTTCTTATGCATCATTGTCATGTTTCTTTCCAGTTGTTGTATCTTTTATTGAGAGTAGTATATCAAAGTCTCCTAATATTACTGTGGAATCATTTGTTTATCTTTTCAGTTCTACTAAAGTCTGCTTTATATATTTTGGGGCACTTTCATTGGGTGCACAGATATTTATTATGGCTATGTCCTCTTGTTCAAGTGATTCTTTGATCATGGTATAATGTCCTACCTTGTCTTTCATCATTGTTTTTGTCTTAAAGTCTATTTTATCAGTAATTAATATTGCCACTCCTCCTCTCTTTTGGTTGTCATTTTCATGATATATCTTTTTACCAACCTTTGTTTTTTTAGCTTATTTTTGCCTCTATGTCTAATGTGAGTCAGGTGTAGACAGCGTATGGATGGGTCATGTTTTCTTATCCAGTTGCAACTGTCCATCTCTTGAGTGATACATTTAATCCATTTTCATTCAGTGTCATTATAGACAAGTATGACTTATTGATACCATTTTGTTATGTGTTCTGTGTGTGTGTGTGTGTGTGTAGTGCTGCTTATTTCTTTGTTCCATATGATTTTCTGTGCTGAGCTCATTTTGGTTATGAGTCGTTTCATTATCTCCTTCATTATTATTGTTTTAGTATTTGCTAATTATTTGTGTTTGTCCTCTTTTTTTATATGAAGTTTCATTATTTTTCTTTGAGGTTACCCTGTAAATTATAATTTTCTTCCCAAATTACAACAGTCTGTTCTATCTTGCAATTATCTTGACTTCCTCATGATGTAACTACATTATTTATTTCCTCTATTTGGTGTTTAATTGTCCTCCTTTAGCAATTGATGTCTCTGGTTCCCTGTTTACAGCCTTGTAAGTTTATTTTACTTTGGATACTTCTATAAGTGGCTATGTGTCTGGGTTATGTTGTCATGTATGTTTGCAGTTGTTGTTTCTCTGTCTGAGAGACTCCCTTTAGCATCTTTGGAAAGTTCATCTGCTTTTATAAAGTTCCCTTAATTTCTTCTTAACCAGAAATGTAATTTTACCCTAATGTTCGAGGAACAATTTTGCTGGGTATATAATTCTTGGTTGGAGATTTTTGTCTTTCATGATTTTATATATTGTACCATTGTCTTCTTGCTTAGATGACTTCTGCTGAAAAATTAGAGCTTGTTCTTATTGGTTCTCTGTAGGTAACTTTTTGTTTTTCCTGTGCTGCTTTCAGGATTATTTCTTTGCCAGGTTTTGATGAGTTTGATGATGATATGTCTTGGTGATTTTCTCTTGGGATCTATCTTGTTTGGGGTTTGCTGAGCTTGTTGAATTGGTATATTTTCATCTTTCACCATATTAGGTAAATTCTCTTCCAACAAATCATTGAAAATTTTCTCTGGTTTTGTATGTCTCTTCCGGGTCTGAAATTCCAATTACATGTAAGTTATTCCTCTTGATGGTATTCCATATGAATAACATCTTTCTTCATTGTTTTAATCATTTGTCTGATGAACTTTTAATGAAGTAGTATTGAGAAATTGTCTTCAATCTCATTAATTCTGTCTTCCATTGATTCAAATCTACTTCTTGGTCCTGTTGATGTGTTATCTGTTTCTAAAATTTTAGTATTAATCTTCTAGATTTCTGTTTGTTGTTTTTGTATCATTTATAATGTATTGCTTATTTTATCAATTTGTTCTTAATTGTTTCTTTAAAGTATTCTAGAGTTTTATCTGTGTTTTCCTTAATTTTGTCAATGTTTTCCTCAATCTTCTCAGTGTTTTCCTTGATCTGTTTCTCAATCTGTTGAAGGCACCTAAATATAATTCTGTTGAATTCTTTATCAGAGAGTTACAGTGCTGTTTCTTCTACAGGGATGTGTTCTGCATTTATATCTTGGTCTCTTGTTTCTACTACTTTATCTTGCCTCTCTTTGTGGACTGTTGTCTCTGAAGCTTTGGGGCTGTTTTGTATTAATACGTAATGTGTGAAAGAAAATGAGACTGTGTTCACAGATCTCTGTTACTTGTTTGTAAGGAGCAGTTGAGGGTTACTTTTGCTGGGATTGGCCATCATCTGTCATTGGCTAGTAGGTGCAAAAGCAAGTGGCAGCCCTCACTCAGTGAGTGGGAGAGTAGGAGGCATAGGTATGGTAGGGTTGTGTTGTAACAGTTGCTATCTTCCACTCAGACAACCAACCAAACAAACAAATAAATAAATAATCATGGGGGCAGGAGGGTAAAAGCAAAAGAACAACAAATTCAAACAACATAAATAAACAGGAAAAAAATACAAAAGAAGAAGAAAACAATGCAATGCAATAAATGAGAAGAAAAAATTTCAAAATACATTATAAAAGGTTAAATGAAAGATGAGAAAAAGAAGGGGAAAATAGTCATAATATCTGGGGAAGGAGGAATGAGATAAAAGATCAAGAGTAACAGAAGAGTTAAACAAAAATGTGAAAACTGCAAAAGGAAAACTAAGGAATGGCGAGAGTCAAAAGAAAGGAAGAAAAATAAAAAGAACCAAAGGAGGAAGTTAAAAAGAATAATTTAAAAACCAATAATCAAAACAAAACTGTGGGACAGGGCAGTGCACAGTACCCAGGCTCTGTCAGGCCATAGACCAAGATGGAAGTACTGCTTGTCAAAGTGAGTGGAGGCTGGGCATGGCCACACCTCTGTTCACCAAGAGTGTGTGGCATAGAGGAATAACAAATGTAACATTACACCTTTGCAGTCGTCAGCCTCCAGTGCAGCTGCCTGTGGTGTCTTTGGAGAACGGAACCCATTCCTATGTTGCTGTCCATATAGGAATGCCACTTGCATATATTCAAAATTCTTGTGACTGCTGCTTGCAAATATTCAAAATGTCTGCACCCTAAGGAAAGCCTCTAGCAAGCCACAAGTCTATTTGTCTCCTTCTTTTCTGTTTTCCTTTCTGGTTGTCAGGCAGCAATGCAGTCCTTGCCCATGTAGTCTTTATTGAACAGAGCTGATTCTTAGGCTGCTAAGGGGATATAATAAAATTTGCTCTGCCCTCAGGACACCTGGCAGTCTGCAGGTCCATTTATCTCCTGACTCACTCAAGCTCAAGGATCATCTTCCACATTTGTTTAAGTTGGTTTCTCGTTGCTTTGTTGCAGAGGGTCTGTGTAGCTTTACTGCCTCTTCTGCCATCATGCCATAACTCCTGTAACTGTTATACTCTCAGTAATACTTTTATTAGAAATATAAAGGATCTCTGATGGTGAAGTGACTAAGGCATTTGGCTGCTAACTAGAAAGTCAGAATTTCAAACCCAGCAGCTGATCCACAGGAGGAAGATGAGCAATCTACTTGTGTAGATTCGACACCCAATGGGGGTTGCTATGAGTTGGAATGAATTTGAAGGCAGTGAGGTTTTTTGGGTTTTTTTTATAAACATAAGTAAAAATAAATTGACATGGTAATATATCCTACTATTATTGAATTTCTGTCAACTTATTTTACATTTCTAAATATTTATATTTATACTTATATTAATACATTTTCTGTAGAGAGAAAATATTACTTGTGGTTATGTATTTGTGATTTTTTTGAATTAGCTATAAAGTTATTATCTGTTTAATTGAATCCAATTTTCCTTCAGTATATTTTTGCTTGATATTTATAATATATGTCCATCTTAAATTTGTCATATACATCATTGCTCATGCTTTTATGTGGTTGAGAAAACTGGAACCTCTTACTACATGTTTATGATTTAGTTTGATTGTTTCCCACCTTCATATTAATTTATTACCACTACAATTTATTGTGTAATTATCTTCATTGATTACTAAGAATTAAGAGCATCCTTTCTGATTTTTTTACAAGCCTACAGAGGATAGTGCCCCCCCAATAGTATGCATGTGCACATAGCAATAAACTCTTTATTTGCTAATTTTTTGGTAATGATTAACTTATCAGTGGTCACAAAATTTTCATCATAATTAGTATTAACACTTATTTGATTACATACCTACAGAAATTTGTGATAATAATAGTCAATTTTTAAACAAAATACCCCAAATGATCAGGATTTCTGTCTTTTTCTGAGTAGATATTATAACCCCCAAACCCACTGCCATCTAATCCATTTGGACTCATAGTAACCTATAGAGTAGAGTAGAACTAGTCAATTGGGTTAAGGCCATAAATTTTATGGAAACAAACTGTCAGGATTTTCTCCCACAGAGCAACTGGTATGTTTGAACCACCAACCTTCCCATTAGCAGCTGAGTAATTAACCACTGAGCCACTAGTGCTCCTTGGGAGATATTATATAGATTATTAATGAAATGTAAAAGTCTATCTATCATTTAGGACTTATAATGGTATCAAATAATATTGGAACACCCAAATTAATTCTTATGCATTGGGTCTATTTTCTACTTAGTCTCATTTGTCAGCTTAAGAACTGTGAAAGACCTTCGGGATTTTCTAGCTTTATTTTCTGTTATAAAAACAATCATCTGAGTATTTTACTTACCCCAAAAAATAATCTCAAAAAACATATCACAGATGTATAATAAAGGAGCCATGACAGTATAGTTGTTAAGTCCTCAGCTGTTAACAGAAAGGTTTATGGTATGAATTTATCAGTTGCTCCACAGGAGAAAGATGCGGCAGTTAGCTTCAGTAAGGATCACAGATTTGGAAATCATATAGGATATTTCTACCCTCTCCTTGGGAGCTCTGGTGGCGTAGTGCCTAAGATATCTGACTGCTAACCAGAAGGCAGGTGGTTCAAACTTACCAGCCACTCCCTGGAAGGAAGGTTGGGCTATCTACTTCTGTAGATATCACCTTGGAAACCCAAGCAGAGGTCGCTATGAGTCAGACCTGACTCAAGGGCAGCGGGTTATCCTCTCCTTTAAGGTTTTAAGAACTTGGAATGGACTCAATTGCACACAACAACAACAGATAATTAAAAATGATAACAAAAAAGGCAGAAAACTACATGCATTGAAGCTCACTTTCCTAGTTTGTCAAACTTTATCATAAGCTTTAGTCAATAATAGGTAGAATATGTTATCAAATCTGTTTGCATTCATACTCTGCTGTTTGCAATTTTAGATGAACACCATCAGTTGCCACACACACACACACACACACACACAACTCTGTACTTAAATTTCTTACCTCCTCTCTCCTAGATGCTTAAGTTTTTCAGAAACAATACTTCTGATATAGTGATTGCATTCCTCTGGCATGTGTAAATGTTTAATGTAGCCAAGGGTTCTCCAGTATAAAACTTGGTTAGGTAACAGTGAAGTGATACCAATTATAGGTAGCTCTCTTCCCAAAGGGGAAAATTTCTAAATACACAAAAATCTAAGTAAAGCTCAATAGAAAAGTTATTATGTAACATTGCTTGAAAAGATCCATGCACTTGTATATTTAACCATGAAAATATTCATGCCACAGGAGTATGATCATCAAGTTATGCAAGAATAAGTTTTATCATTACCATGGTAGGCAAACAGATGAATGAAACAAAAGAAAGAGTCAAAAAAGGAGTGACAAAAGTGTTGCAAGCAATGCTGATTTTTTGAAGGCAGTTCAGTGGAGTAATCTTTTTAACAAATTCAGTTGAAACAGTTGGATATCCACATACAAAATAAATTAATTTTCACTCGTAACTTGTACCAAGTACAGAAATTAACTAATTCATAAAAAGTATTATAGACCTAATTGTTACATTAATACTATAACATTTCTAGAAGAAAGGATCAGAAAAACATATTGGTGAGTTTGTTAAAGCAAAGATGTCTTAATTATGACAGCAGAAGTGTGATTGATTTAAAAAAATAATAATTTAAACTTTATCAAAATTGAGAAGTAGTGCCCTTTGAAAGATGCTATTAAGAAAATGAAAGACCAAAAATACATAGAGATAAAATGTATATAAGTCATATATATTATTTTATAGTTGTCATTAGTTGCCTTTGAGTCAGATTTGATATGAAAATAGATGGAAATGTTAGCTGATTCAGTGCCATCTTCATGATCTTTGGTATGTCTGAGGACATTGTTGTGGTTAGAGTGCAGTGCTTTACAACCTAGGGGCACACCTTCAAGCACTCTGATGATCAATATTCTGTTGTAATTCATAACATTTTCTTTGGGTAATTTTTGTAAGTAAATCATCAGGCCTTTACTCTTAGACATCTTAGCCTGGAAGCAGATTTAGATGGGCTACATCTACTTTGCTGTTGTTAGATACTGTCGGGTTGGTTTCAATTCATAGTGCGTCTATGTACAATATAAGCAAACATTGCTCAGTCCTGCACCATCCATATAGTCGTTGCTATGATTGAGATCATAGTTTCAGTCACCATGTCAATTCATTTCATTGAGGGTCTTCCGCTTTTCACTGATCTTCTACTTTACCAAGCATAAAGTTTTTCCCAGGGATTGGTTCCTCCTGATAACATGTCCAAAGTATGTGAGGCAAAGTCTTTCCATCTTCCTTGTAGAAGTTTTCTAGTTGTACTTCTTCTAAGACGGATTTGTCCATTCTTCTCGTAATCTATAGTATATTCAATATTCTTCATCAAGATTATAATTCAGAAGTGTCAATTCTTCTTTGATTTCCCTTATTCATTGTCCAATTTTGCATGCATATTGTTGTTGTTTTTGTTATGTGCTGTGGAGTCAGACTCGACTCATAGCGTGGAGTCATAACCCTCCTTGGGTTTCCGAGGTAGCATCACTACAGAAGTAGATTGCCCCAGCTTCCTTCTGAGGAGTGGCTGGTGGGTTTGAACTGTCAGCCTTCTGGTTAACAGTCAAATGCTTTAGGCACTATGCCATCAGAGCTCACGCATGCATATTAGGTGATTAAAAATACCATGGTTTGAGTCAGGCACACTTTAGTCCTCAGAGCAACATCTTTGCTTTTTAACACTTTAAAGAGCTCTTTTGCACTGGCTTTGCCCAGTGCAATATGTCACTTGACTTTCTGACAACTGTTTTTAAGAGTTGATTGTGGACCCTAGTAAAATGAAACCCTTCATTACTTCAATATTTTCTCTGCTTATCATGTTGGTGCTTAATATTATTTGAATCATATTATATCCTTGATTACTAATCATTTACAGTCTAATAAATATGTCATTAATTTAAAATACTAAATATATTGTGTATGAGAGTGAAATGTGTAAAAATCATATCCCATATATGACATGTGTCATATGTGTCATATATAAGCTTTTTGTGTCAACTCTCCTCAGCTATATTATCCAGTTAGTTAATTAAACACTTATCTCTGTATTCTGTAGGTGTTAAAAGTATCTGTGATGATATTTTTTTAGATAATAGCATCTATAGTCAGTTGCCTTCAAGTAAAGATTATCTGAGATAATCTGGTGGGCCTCAACCATCAGTTGAAATGATTTAAGTGAACAGTGAGGTTTTCCTCAGAGAGAAGAAATTATGCTTGAGCACTTCACCAAGAGCTTTCATCCAAGAGTTTCCAGTGTGCTGGACTGTCCTACTATTTGTAGAACCAAGAAACAACTAACTAAAGCTTTCTTCTCCTTCTAGTGGAAACTTATTTTAAAATTTTAAAATTTTTAGAATCTAAAAAGAAATCTATAGCTCAATAACAGGAAGATAAATAACCAAACTAATACATACATAAGTTAATAATGGACATTTCACCAAAGAAGATATAAGAATTAGCATAAAGCATAATAAAAGATGTTCAACATTACAGTACTAGTCACTAGGTAAATGCAAATTAAAAATTCAGTAAGATATCACTTTATACCCACTAGAAGA
The DNA here is from genome assembly GCF_000298275.1 of Orycteropus afer afer. Lineage (NCBI taxonomy): Eukaryota > Metazoa > Chordata > Mammalia > Tubulidentata > Orycteropodidae > Orycteropus > Orycteropus afer. The sequence goes on from NW_006921678.1 coordinate 1,357,924, forward strand.
CTATAATCAAAATGATAGGCAATAAAGCAACAATGCCAATTCTTTGGAGAATGGATAACCTTTTCAAGACATATTGCATATTCTTATGCAAATAATAAAGAACTTTACTCCATACTTCATGTTATACACAAAAATTAACTCAAAATGTATCATACTTACATGTTAATGATAAAATTATAAAACAGAAACAAAAATAGGGAAAAATCTTTTTGACCTTATGTTATGCAAAGATTTCTTAGTTCCAATTCCAAAAGCATGATTCAAAAAAATAAATAAATAAATTGTACTTCATAACATTAAGAAATTTGTTCTTTGAAACACATTGTGAAGAGAATAAAAAGAAAAGCTACAGACTAGAGAAATAATAATTGTAAGTCACATATTTGATAAACTACTTGTATCTAGAATATGTAAAGAACTCTCAACAATCCACTTAAAATTAAATTAAATTAAAAAATCTAAATTATTTCTGTGGACACTGTGAAAGAAGATATACTGATTAGAAATAAGCACATGAAAATGGTGTCATTATCATTAGGTATTGTTGTTGTTGTTATTTGCCGTGGAGTCAGACTCCTCTTTGGGTTTCCACGGCTGTATCACTATGGAAGTAGATTGCCCAACCATCCTTCCGAGGAGTGGCTAGTGGGTTTGAACCACCAGCCTTTTGGTTAGCAGTCAAGTGCCTTAGCTGCTATGCTACCAGAGCTCCCCATTAGGTATTAGATAACTAAAAATTAAAAACAAATGAGATACCACTACACACTAACTAATATGTCTAAAATTAAAATGTGTGACTATACTAAATTGTGACCAGAATGAGATCAATTGAATTTCTCCTACTTGTGGGAATGTAAATTGGTAAAACTACTTTGAAAACTCTAGGATAGTTTCTTAAAAAGTTAAACACCAAACTTATTACCCGTGGTGGTGGTGTCTTTTTGTCAAGTTGGCAAGACCTGGTGGAGTGGCTGGGCAGCTGGATGTGGTATTCCCCATGATGAGACTGGTAATCAACTCCATGGTGGAATCTACTGTGAGCAGCTGAGTAGCTGCCTTTGGGTATGTGGTCTGCTTCCTGCATATAAGCAGCAGCTTTGGGATGGTCTCCAGCTTATGGCACACTTGGATCCTACATGTAGCCATGTTGTTGTTAAGCAGCCTGCCGTGCTCTGTCAACTTTGGGACTCAAAATTGTCTTGAATTAAATAATATTTAAGTGAGTTAATAATCAAGTTGTGATATATCCATATAAGAGGATGCTATGAGGATACTGTGAAGTAATTAAGAGAAATCATCATGCAATCCTGAATGAATTTCTAAATAATTATCCTCAATTAAGAAAGCCAGGCATAAAATAGTAAAGAGTATTGTAAGTGTTTATTTATACAAATTTCTAGAAAATACAAGCAAATCTATAATGGTAGAAAGAAGATATTTTTTTTTCCCCCTGTGGACAGAGTGGACTGAGATAGGAAGACGGAAGAATTTACAAAAGGGGATGGTTAGAGGTTCTGGCAAGATGGCGGAATAGGCAGACAAGGTACACAGGCTCTCTGCAACAAAGCAATGAGAAACCAATTGAAACCAATGCAGAAGACCATCCTGGAACCCTGAGCTTTGAAGGGAAGGATAAAGAAGTGGATTAAATACCAACTACTAGAACATGAATGAAAGAAACAATGAGTAAGGAGAAAAAAGGAGCTGGGGACTGCCAGCTGTCCTGAGAGCACGATAATTTTGAATATTTCCCAATAGCAACCTAAGAATCAGTTCTGCTCACCAAAGCTGAATGGGCAAAGACTGCATCAGTACCTGACAACCAGAAGATAAAACAGTGAGGAAGGGAATAGGTAGACCTGTGGACTGCAGGAAGTTGACCTGAGGGTGCAGGCATTTTGGATATTTCCAACCAGTTGATGCAACTGTTTGCAATGTGTGTGTGTGTGTGTGTGGGGGGGGGGACTCTTGCTTGAACTGTGACCTGGGATTGAAATCCACCTGCCAATGACAGCATGGGCAACCACACTGGAGACTGATGACTGCAAAGGTGGGATATTCCCTTTGTTACTTTTGTACCTCATGTCCTCTTGGTGAATAAAGGTGTGGCCTTCCTCCCCAACCCAACCCTGCCTCCACCCACCATCTTGACTGGCATAGCTCTATCCCAGTCTGTTCCCTGGCAGAACCTGGGTGTTGTACCCCAACTCCTACAGTTTTTTTTTGTATTAAAATTCTTCTTTTTATCTTCCTCCTCCCTCCTCCTTTTTTTCTTTTCTTATCTCTGGTTCTTGTCTTTTGTGTTTTTTTTTCCCCTTCCCTTTTCCTGGTTCCCTTCTTTTCTTTCTTTTGGTTCTACTAATCCCTTATTTTTCCTTTTGCAGTTTCGCTTAATCTATTACTTTTGTTCTTTTCTTTCATTCTACCTTCCCCAGATATGGTGGCTTATTTTATTTTATTTTTTTTTCCTTTTCTGTTTTTTTCATTATCTTTTCTTTTTTCTTTTTAAATATATTTTGGAAATTTAAAATTTTTCTTCCTGTTCATTGCATTTCCCTTTTTTTTTTTTCTATTGTTCCTGTTGGTTTATATGGGTTGGACTTTTCGTTCTCTTGTTTTTTTTGTGGGGGGAGATGGTGTTCATTTTTTTTTTTTTTTTTCCTGACTGGGAGACAGGAACTTTTACCACAAAATTGAACTATACCTTCACCTCATGCAGCCCCACCCACTGAGTGAGGGCCATCACTTGCTTTTGTACCAATTGACCAATGACAGATGACAGCCAATACTAGCTCAATTACTCCTTACAAACAGCTAACAGAGATCTGAACACACACTCTCATTCTCTATCACACTCACCAGGAGACAGGTGGTGAGTGCTTAAGTGCTAACAACTGGCAAATAAAGGAGCACAGTACTCTGCTCACACAGATAAATCAAAACTAAATAAAGGAGGAAAAAAAAAAAAAAATCCTGCACAAATCACAACAACATAATGCAACCCAATGCACTGCCATTGTGTCAGACCCAGCTCATTGCAACCCCTCCTTGGATTTCCAAGGCAGTATCCCTACAGAAGTAATAGCCCAAACTTCCTTCCGAGGAGTGGCTGGTGGGTTTGAACCGCCAGCCTTCTGGTTAGCAGTCAAATGCCTTAGGCACTAGGTCACCAGCCTTCAAGGACCTTCAAATATTTAGGTGCAAATTTACAAAGCAGATTTGTTTTATATTCAACAGTTCATGCACATTTGATTCCATAGCCCTGATTACAATCCCAAACCATAAAAAACCCTCTTCCCTTCTCCTCCTTGTTACCTCCTCCTTGTGCCCTTCTTATTTATGCACTCCTGTCTGTCCACCTTTTCTTCTATGTGAGTGCTACACCTCAGTTGTCTCATGGTTGATGGATCTAATGGTTTATCTCCCTAGGGTGGATGGATGAATCTCCCTGGAGTAGGTGCTCTGCATGTAGATCTTTCTACTGTTGGGCTGAGAGCCAATTCACAGAAGTGAACCCATTTCTAGTCCTGAAGGATAACCCAGGGCCACAGTCTCAGGGGTTCCACCAATCTCTATCTGATCAGTAATTCCATTCATTTTTGTGTTTTTGAATTTTGTTCCACATTTTTCCTCCTACTCTAATGAGGATATCCAATTTTGATCCCTTTCTGAGTGGTTGGCATTGGCAGACAGCCACCATCTTGTTCTGGTCTCAGGCTCATTAAGGCTGAGGTCCTTGTGATCCATCATATTTTTGGAATAATGGTTTCCAAATGAATTTCATTTTCTTCACACTTTTTTGTGCCAGGTGAGAGGAGACCACTAGTTGAATCTTAGATAGCCGTTTGAAAGCTTTTAAGACCTCAGTCATTACTCAGTAGAGTAGAATGGAGAACAAGATTTTTATGTACTATCTTGTACCCATTGATCATGCTGTCCCCTGAGACTATGGTGTCCAGGCTGCAGGCCAAGTGATTCTCTCTATCAATGTGTTTAGTGGTCTCTGAGAAGCTACTCTAACACTATCCTCTGTTATTTCTATAAAATATGTGGATAATTTTATAGCACAAGTACATATGTAAGATTTTCTTCAACCAAATCTATTCTTGGTCTTGGGTATATTCTTGCTTGCCTACCCCCACCTGATATTCTCACTACCCATTGCCTAGTGTTTGGTGCCACTGGCAATGCAGTATTGTGCATGTAATAGTATTTGCCTCTGTTGTCTATACCTTTTGTGCACATTTCAGTGTCTTACCTTTACCCAATGTCACCATGCTGGTCAAAGACTCTTCCCATACTGCTCCTCCCCTCACACAAATCAACATTTGACCCAGACCTGGTCCTAAATTTTCCCTCTTCTTCTCTTCCATGCCAAGTAACCAGCAAAGTGAATATTCTTCCTGGAGTAAACCCTTCCTTGAATTTTTACAATAATGGACTTATACAATTTTTGTCCTTTTGTGATTGACTTATTTCACTCAGCATAATGTCCTCCAAATTCATGCACATTGTGAGATGATTCATGTCCTCTCCATTATTCTTTAATGTTGCATACTATTCCATTGTGTGAATGTACCTTAGTTTGATTATCCATTTATCTGTGATGGGCATTTAGGTTGTTTCCATCTCTTTGCTATAAAGAATTGTTTTGCAATAAAAATGGGTGTCTATTTGTGTCCTGTCTCTTAACCTCTTAGAGTATATTACTAGTAATGGAATTGCTGGATCAAATAGTATTTCTATTTTCAGTTTTTTAGACTAACTCCATAGCATTTTCTACAGTGCCTATACTATTTTGCAGTCCCACCAGCAGTGTATGAGAGTTCTTTCTCTGCATCCTGGCCAGCATTATTTATTTATTTATTTATTTTAATTTTCTGTCTTGTTGGACTTTGTTATTATTCATGGGGTTATATGATATCTCATTGTTTTGATTTGTATCTCACTAATAGCTAGTGATCATAAAAATTTCCTCAGAAAGTCTCAAAACATTCCCTTTGTGAATGAGAATCAGACAAGGATGTCTTTTATCACCACTTCTGTTTAGCACTGTATTAGAAGTCTCAGCCAGGACAATAAGGCAAGAAACAGAAATAAAAGGTATCCAAATTGGCAATGAAGAAGTAAGGCTACCTCTATCTACAGATGACCTGATCCTATCCATAAAGAACCCAAGAAACTCAGCAGAAATATTCAACAAATTGTCAGAATACAAGGTCAACATACAAAAGTTAGTTGGATTTCTCCACATCCACACACCACTGACAAACTTAACAAAGGAAAAGAAAGAGAAGATCTAAATAACACAAATAAGAAATGAAAGGGGTGAAGTCACAAGAGAACCAACAGAAATAAAAAGAATAATATAAGGATATTATGAAGAACTATACTCCAACCAATTTGAAAACCTAGAAGAAATGGAAAGATTTCTACAAATACACTACTTACCTAAACTAACATGGCCTGTGGTACAAAACATGAACAGACTTATAACAAAAGAAGAAATTAAATTAAACAGGTCTTAAAAAAATTACTAGCAACAACAAAATATTCTGGCCTGGATGGTTTCACTGGAGAATTCTACCAATCATGCAAAGAGAACTGACACCAATCCTACTCAAACTATTCCAGAACATAGAAAAGGATGGAATCCCTCAAAATTCATTTTATGAAGCAAGCATAACCCTGATACCAAAACCAAGCAAAGACACCACTAGTGAGGAATATTATAGATCAATATCCCTCATGAATATAGATGCAAACATCTTCAACAAAATCCTAGCCAATAGACTCCAACAACATATCAAAAATAAAAATAAAATAAATAATAATACATCATGATCAAGTGGGATTCATACCAGATATGCAAGGATGGTTCAACATTAGAAAAAGAATCAATATAATCCATCACATAAGTACAATAAAGGAAAAGAAACACATAATCATATCAACAAATGCAGAAAAGGCATTCGATAAATTCCAACACCCATTCCTGATTAAAAAAAAACTCTGAGAAAAATAGGAATAGAAAGAGAATTCTTCAAAATGATAAAGAGCATATATGCAAAACCAATAGCCAATATTATTCTCAATGAAGAAAAACTGAAACTATTCCTTTTGTGAACAGGAACTAGGCAAGGATGCCCTCTATTTCACTTCTAGTCAACATTGTATTGGAAGTCTTAGCCAGGGCAATAAAGCAAGAAAAGGAAATCAAAGACATCCAAATTGGTTAGGAAGAAGTAAAAAAATGCCTTAGGCACTATACCACCAGAGCTAGAGGACAGAAAAGGAGCTTCAAAAAAAAAAAAAAAAACTCACTCCCACTGAGTCAAATCCATCTCATAGTGACCTCTCCTTGGATTTTCAAGGAGCTAGCCCTATTTTCAAATGATAGGATTCTATAAAGAAAACTAGTGGAACTTATTGAAAGATTTAGCATAGTGGCAGGATACAAGATCACTATACAAAAATCAATTGGATTCCTTTACACCAGAAAGAGGTCTTTGAAAAGGAAATCAATACCATTTATAATGACTACTTAAGACACAGGATACTTGGGAATAAATATTACCAGGAACAAAAAGATCTATACAAAAAAAAAAAAAAAAAAGTACAAAACACTACTTCAAAAAACTATAAGAGATCAATATTAATGGAAGAACATACCAAGCTCATGGATAAGAAGATTGAACATTGTAAACATGTCAATACTACCCAAAGCAATATTGTGGTGGTTATGTTTGTGTGCCAACTTGGCTAGGTCTGGTTGAGTGGCTGGGCAGCTGGATCTAGTATTCCCCATGATGAGACTGGTAATCAACTCCATGGTGGAATAAACTGTGAGCAACTGAGTAGCTGCCTTTGGGTATGTGATTTGTTTCCTGTATATAAGGAGAATCTTTGAGAATGGTCTCTAGCCAATGTCACGCTTGGGCCCTACATGTAGCTGTGTCATTGCTCAGCAGCCTGCTATGCTCTGCCTACCTTGGGACTTACAATAGACTTAAGTTAATGGCCAGCCATGTGGTTTGGTAACATCAGGGCTGTGCCTTTTTATTTGTCAACCTTGGGGCTTCTCAGCCTCAGAAGCCAGCAGCTGTCTGAGTGAAGAACAGCCTCCAGCTTCAGTGGACTGGGAGCTGGAGGCAGAGCTGAAGTCCAAGGTTGAGGGGCTTTCACCAAGCCCCTAGAGCCTGGCACTTTGAACTTGGACATAAAGCCTCCAAATTGTAAGAATTAACTCCTGTTTGTTAAGGACATCCCATTTGTGGTATATTCTTGTCACAGCTGCACTAGGAAACCAGAACAAATATTTATATTCAATGCAGTCCAGATCCAGATTCCATTAACATTCTTTAAAGACATGGAGAAAAACAAGCACTACTTTTATATGGAAAGGAAAGAGACCTTCGATAAGCAAAACACTACTGAAGAACAAAGTACGAGATCTCACATTCTCAGATATCAAAACCTACTACACAGCCACGGTTGTCAAAGCAGCTTGGTACTGGTACAAGCACAGGTGCATAGATTAGTGGAACAGAAATGAGAACCCAGAAATTGATCCATCAGCCTATGGTCTACTGATTTTTGACAAAGGACCAAAATCCATTCAGTAGGGAAGAGATAGTCTCTTACACAAATGGTACTGGCAATTTGGATATCTATTTGCAGAAAAATGAAACAACATCCATACCTCACACCATACACAAAAACTAACTCCAGATGGATAAATGTGAAACTTTAAACTATAAAGTTCATCAAAGAAAACATAGGGGCAAATTTATAGGCCCTAATTTATGGCACAAATAGACTATCTAGCATAACCAAGGATGTACAAACAGCAGAAGATAACCTAGATGGTTGGGACTTTCTAAAAATTAACTTCTCATGTGCATCAAAAGATCTCTCCAAAAGAAAAAAATGAGAACCTACAGAATGGGAAAAATTATTTGTCAATGAGGTGTCAGACAAAGGACTTATTTCTAAAATTTATGGCAAAACCCAGCACCTTAACATCAAAAAGGCAAACAATCTAATTTAAAAAAAAATGGGCAGAAAATAGGAACAGACACTTCACCAAATAAGGTATTCAGGCAACCAACAGATAAATGTGAAGAAATTTTCACGATCATTGTCCATTAGAGAGATGCAAATCAAAGCAACCAGGAGATACCAACTCACCCTAGCATTAATAGCAAAGTTGAACCAGACAGAAAATAACAAATGCTGGTGAGTATGTGGAAAGATTGGGGCTGTCATACTCTGCTGGTGGGACTGTAAAATGATAGAACCACTGTGGAAATAAGTTTGGTGATTCCTTACAAAGTTGGAAGTAGAAATACCATATGTCACAGCAATCCCATTTCTAGGTATTTATCCTAAAGAACTGAGAGGCAGAACTCAAACAGATATATGCACACTCATGTTCATCACAGTACTATTCACAATAGCAAAGAGACGGAAACAACCTAAGTGCCCATCAATGGAAGAATGTATAAACAAACTGTGGTACATACACACAATGGAATATCACGCAACCCTAAAGAACAATACAGAACATGCAAAACACGACATAACACAGATGAACATAGAGGACATTATGCTGAGTGAAATAAGTCAATCACAGAAGGACAAATAATAGTCCACTATTTCTTTGTTGGTTACC
>NW_006921678.1:1366704-1368195 GCF_000298275.1 Orycteropus afer afer
TGTTACACAGATAGCAGGGAGAAGGTAAAGGGGAAGCTTTAGTTTGTGGGGTGTTGAGTGTAGCTAATGGTGTTGGGATATTTTGGAAAAAGATAGCAATAACCATGGCACAACATTACAAATGTTATCAATGTCCCGGAAATGTACATGGGGAAGTTGTTAAGCTGGTGAATGTCTTGTTGTGTATGTTTTCACCACAATAAAAGTATAAAATAAAATTTAAAAATTAGTAATATTGCAATACTATGGATCCCAGGTTCATATATGTCATCTCTTTTACTACTGATAAAAGGAGATTTTAAAAAAATAACCTATTATATAAAGACCATGGAGTCTACACAAATCCCTCCCAAAAGAGTAATAACTTCTAACAACTATCTGTCTTTCCTCAAACTTCCCTCTGACCATCTCTGCATAAAGGCTCAAGGAACATACAGTTGAGAATTTATTTTCTGGAAATATAAAGAAAAATGGATGCTTAATGACTCAAAAAGTGATGCCCTTATTCATTCTCAGCTATAAACATTGCAAAGTAACTGACATACATAACACAGATTTGACATAGACATACATAGAGCATATTGTTTGTTGAAAGGCCAAGTAAATTTTTCTTTGTTCAACCAAAACCAAAAATCCAAAACTGCTACCAACAAGTTGATTCAGACTCGTAATGCTCCTGTAAAATAAAGTAGAGCTGCCCCACAGGGTTTCCAAGGCTGTATATCTTTATGAAAGCCATCTGCCACTCTTTCTCACACAAAGGGCTAGGGGAGTTTAAACAACCAGACTTTCAGTTAATAGCTGAGTGCTTAACCACTGCACCACCTGGACTCCTTTTCTTTGCTTAGTGACTCAAAAACAGTATAACACACGAATTATTGTGAGTACAAGTCAGAGAAAATTCTTACTTTAACATTCTTTATTTACCAGATTTAGAGAAAAATTACCTCATGCTGATGATTGAAACATTAATTATTTAAATGTTTAGAATAAGATTGCATTACTTTGTTAGCAATAAGATACCAAGGCACCAAAAAAAGCAAGAGTCTATTACTTCTGAGGGAAAAATATGACTGGAGGCTTTTGTTGGTTTGTTGGTTGATTGGTTTTTATATATATTAACTAAGCTATGGAGGCAGTCTGCCTTGATTTCAATAGCAAATGTGTTTGGGCATGCTCTGAAAAAGATCAAGGTAAATTCTAATGTAACACAGTTTTCTGTAGTGGCATCTCCATGAGGTAGAAGACCAAATTAATGTAGTTCTTTTCAGCAATAGAGATCTGCCCAGGCCCTGGAACCAGATTTTCAAATTGCTTCTGCCTTTTGCATTAGCCACAATTATTGGGAGCTCTGGTAGCATAGTGGCTAAGACACTTGCCTGCTAACCAGACGGTTGGCGGTTCAAACCCCCCAGCCACTCCTTGGAAGGAAGGTTCGGCAATCCTACTTCCATAGTGATACTGCCTCGGAAACCCAAGGAGGGGTCGCTA
>NW_006921678.1:1368295-1376767 GCF_000298275.1 Orycteropus afer afer
AACAACAACAACATAGTAGTTGATATAGTAACAGAAAAAAAAAATCTGTCACTGATAGAGGAAAAGTAAACAAACAGAGAACAAAACTCACTGACATCGAGGTGATTCTTATTCATGGGTACCCCCATTGGGTTTCCAAGGCTATATGTTTTTAGGGAAGCAGACTTCCTCATCTTTCTTCCATAGAGTGGCTGATAGGTTTGAACCATCAACCTCCTGGTTAGCAGTCAAATTCCTTAACCACTACATCACCAGAGCTCCTTAAAAATTACTGTGAATAGAACACCTGCAAAATACTTAGAGAGAAAAAACATAAATGGGGAAGGAGGTATTTTGAGACATGATCTCAGGGCTAGTATGATACCATAGGTGTTTTGAATTGAGCTAGGTAGAGTAAGATTTAAAAAGAACATCTGGTTGCTTGGCTTATGAAGGCATCAGAGCTCCCTCTGATGCTAAAGCATATACTTTTGTAGATGATTCCTCCATGCTGTAGTCCAGGCTCCAGGGAACTCCTTACTCCATTAATCTTTTGCTCCAGTGCCTACTATCAACTCTCCAAGACACTGTCCCAGGTCATAGCACTCATTTCTTTCTATGTTGGCTGTCTGCCTGGGACAAAGTGACTGACTTGTCTATAAATGCCTAGCTCTGTAACACTAACTAATCTTCAGCCAGGAGAAGCCAGAAAGGGTTCAAGCAGAACCAAACTTAGAAAACTAAATAACAAGGATATTTTTTTTAGAGACCACCAAACTAGAATAGATGAAATTTCCACAGAAATGTGACATTTCACCCTATTTTTAAAGCAGCATAAATCTGCCAACAGTTTATATTTTACAAAGTACTTTCCATCTATGTTATATAATCTTTATAACAACCCTATGAATTAGGTATTTTGAAAAGCCTATTTGGCAAATGAGAAAAAAAGTGACAGCATCTCATACAAGAAGCAAAGATCGAGATTCCAGAGAACTGAATAGAATCTAGCCCTTTTCCATATTGTATGCTCTTTGCATAGAAATATTGTTGCTTGGTTTGGAAATCTAAACAAATGCTGTTAGAAAATACTAGAGGTAACAATTGTCAGGAAAACAAAACAAACAAAACACTTCATAAATCCAAAGAAAATGAACATTTTAGTATTAATTTTAAAATTGATTTTTTGTTAGGTTTCTAGTATTTTATCTTTAATATCTCTTTTCTGGACCCAATAACCTCTCTAACAGGACTCTTATACCTTAAACTTTGATATTCCTTCTTGACTTCTCTGCCTTGTTTCCTATTGCCTACGAATCCCTAATAATCCTTATAATCCCTATAACTTTACCTTGTCTTCTTCCATCTTTTGATGTAATATGTGTCCCAGAACTGGTCAGTATTTGGAGTAATATACAGATATAGAGTAAGATTGCTTTCCAGAATATTTTGTAGATTAGAAATAGCCTCACAAGCTTCCTATTGTCATTGAAGCATTAGTGGGGGAAAGGGAAGAAGGTTATTAGCATAATCTCTTATAATTGCCTGTTAGAAAGACTTTCAGACTCATTCCTTATCCCAGCACACCCCTTCAATTACCTATCAGTGAACTGTGAATAGGGAGAAAATTCATCTTATATAATGTCTGGCCTTGTACAGACTCTAGAATCTCTATAGACTTTCTTTCAAGAAAGCACACTTAAAGAAATTAGCTTTACATTTCCTATGCTTAATTTTCTAGGCTTCATTGAGAATAAATGATTTATACTTGCAACAGTCCTACAAATAAAAGGATCCACATACAATTAATATAATAGAGCAATGCTGTGTCATATATGTTAATGTTACATCAGTGTTATGTCAAATAAGAGTGGGAATCTCAGCATTCAGAAAAGTATACTGACTGACATAAATGTTGCGTGCAGAAGAAAGGCTGAAATCAACTAGTGCCCTGAGTGTATTAGAAATATTATAATCTCTTCTATATCACAGAATGAGAGGCTTATACAAAGGAGGCGGAGCTTTTGTAAAGAAGGCAAGTGAGCTCTAATGTTAAAAATGTTATTTGTGACTAAAATATTTACTAAACTGATTCTTTATATCGTGGCCTCAAAAATGTTTCAAAGTACTTAAATATTTTGACCAATGTAATATTTTTAATTCTGTTAACATATAGTGGTCCCATGAAGGTTGAGTTTTACTTTTGTTGTTTTTGGGTGTCACTGACTGACCAGCTCTGACTCATAGAGACCATATGTACAGCAGAATGAAACACTGTCTGGTCCTGAGCTGTCCTCACAATACTTTATGTACTTGAGCCCACCTTTGCAGCCACTGTTTCAATCCATCTTGTTGAGATTCTTCCCCTTTTTCACTAGTCCTCTACTTTGTAATTCATGATATCCTTCTCCAGGTAGTAGTCACTCCTGACAAATATGACCAAAGTAGAAGAGATATGGTCTGCCCATTCTCATTTCCAAGGAGCATTCTGGCTGTACTTCTTCCGGGAGAGATCTGTACGGCTTGCAGTCTAGGGTAATTTCAGTATTCTTCACCAACACCACAATCCAAAGGCATCAATTTTTCTTCAGTCTTCTTTATTTGTGGTGGTTAAGTTTGTGTGTCACTTGGCTGGGCCTGGTTGAGTGGCTGTGCAGCTGGTGGTAGTTATTCCCCATGGTAAGACTGGTAATTATCTCCATGGTGGAATCTATTGGAACAGCTGAGTAGCTGCTTTGGGTATGTGGTCTGTTTTTCGTATATAAGAAACAGCTTTGGGAATGGTCTCTAGCTTATGGAACACTTGAACCCTGCTTGGAGCTGTGTTGTTCAGCACCCTGCCATGCTCTGCCAATCCTGGGACTTTCCATAGACTTGAATCGATGACCTTCCATGTGGTTTGGTAACATCAGGACTATGCCATTTTATTTGTCGAGCTTGGGTTTGTTAGCCTCAGCAGTCAGCAGCTGCCTGAATGAAGAGATGCCTCTAGCTTCAGTGGGCCAGGAGCAAGAGGCAGACCTGAAGCCCAAAGTCTAGGGGCTTTCACCCAGCCCCTAGAGCCTGGCACTTGGAACTCAGATTTCTAGCCTCCTGAGCTGTAAGAGAAGAAACTCCTGTTTGTTCAAGCCATCCCATTTGTGGGATGTTCTTGTCAGAGCAGCACTAGGTAACCAGAACATTATTCATTGTGTAACTTTCACATGTATATGAGGTAATTGAAAATACCATGGCTTGGGTTACACACACATTAGTCTTCAGAGTGACACCTTTGCTTCTTTACACGTTAAAGATATCTTTTACAACACATTTTCCCAGTGCATTACAGCCTCTGATTTCTTGACTGCTGCTTCCATAGGTGTTGATTGTGGATCCAAATAAAATGAAATCCTTTACAACTTCAATCTTTTCTCCATTTATTGTGATGTTGTTGCTTACTGGTCCAATAGTTTAGATTTTGGTCTTTATGTTGAAATAAAGTCCATAACAAAGACTGTAGTTTTGATGTTCATCAGTAGGTTTTTCAAGTCATTTTCACTTTCAGCAAGCGAGGTTGTGTCATCTGCATATTGCAGGTTGTTAAAGAGTCTTCCTCCAAACCTAATACCACATTCTTTATCATATAGTCTAGCTTCTTGGATCATTTGCTCAGCATACAAATTGAATAAGTATGGTGAAAGAATACAGCTGTAATTCAAACCTTCCTGATTGCAATTCATGCAGTATCCTCTTGTTCTGTTAGAATGACAGCCTCTTGATCCAATGAGGTTCCTAATGAGCACAATTAAGTGTCCTGAATTTCCTATTCTCAATGTTATCCATAATTTGTTATGATCCACACAATCAAATGTTTTTGCATAGTCAATAAAATACAAATAAGCATCTTTCTGGAGATCCATCTGATATCAGCAATGATTTCCTTTATTCTACATACTCGTCTGAATCCAGCTTGCATATCTGGCAGTTCTCTGTCAATATATTGCTACAACCATTTTTGAATTATTGTCACCAAAATTTTACTTGCATGTAATATGATTTTGTTTGATATTTTCCACATTCTGTTGAATCACCTTTCTTTGGAAAGGGCACATATAACAATCCTTTATCTAGTCAGTTGTCCAGGTAGCAATCTTCCAAATTTCTTGGAATAATCGAATAAGCACCTCTATTTCTGTATCCATTCATTAAAACAACTCAGTGGGTATTCTGTCCATTTCTGGAACCTTATTTTTTTCCAATTCCTTCATTGCAGTTTGGACTTCTTTCTTCAATACCATTGATTCTTTTCTTTTCTTTTCTTTTCTTTTCTTTTCTTTTCTTTTCTTTTTAATTCTTTGTGTGTGTGTGTGTGTGATTTGCGTGAAAGTTTACAGAGCAAATTCACTTTCCATACAGCAGTTCACATACATTTTGTCTCATGAATTGACTACAATTTGCCACAGTGCAACAGCTCCCCTCTCTCTTCCTCTCAAAGTTAACTCTTCCCTCTGTCCTTCCCTGCATGCACTTCTGCCCCCTGAGCTATGTCCCTGTGAATACACAGTCTTTCTATTCTCCCATGATTGTTCTCTTCAAGGAGTGTATTCACTTCATATGCCTGTCTTTTGTTTGACTGGAAGCCACAAGTATCTGTTCAATTCTAGACCTGAAGGGCATCTAGGGGCCATAGTCTCAGTGGTTCCATCAGGCTCTATCAGACCAGCAAAACTGGTCCCTTTTTTTTTGTTTTTTCTTTAAATGATTTTGAGTTTTATTCTACATTGTTCTCCCACTCTCTCCAGGATCTCCTCCATAGATCCCCCTCATAGTGGTTGGCAGTGGTAGTTAGGCACCATCTAGTTCTTCTGGTCTCATAGTCATATAGGCTGAGGATCACATGGTATACCAGTCACTTGGACTAATTGTTTCCATGAATCTTTGGTTTTCTTCCTTCTTCTTTGCTTGGGACAAGGAGAGACCCATCTTTGCTTCTAGATGGCTGCTTGTAAGCTTTTAGGATCCCAGTCACTACTCACCAAAGTAGGAGGTGGAACAGTTTTGTGTATTATGATATGTCAGCTAAGCTTGATGTCTCCTGTGACTATGGTCCTGAGCCCACATGTCCAACTACTCACTCCCTTTGGGTAGCTGACTCTCTGTGGTCAAGAAGTGACTACAACTTTGTCCCTTGTCAGATCTACTATACACCTGTGAATTCTTACAGAACATAGCAATACACTTGTAGAAACATTGTCTACCAACCTTGTACATGGTCTTGGGCACACTCCCCCCTGCATAGACATGCTTAATAGTTCAGCCTGTCCACCCATCTATCTATCCATCCATATATCCATGTTTACCTTCACTGACAATGCAGAACTTTATGTGCAAAAAGGTTCATCTTCATTGTTTGTACCTCCCATGTACCTCTCTTTGTCTTCCTCTTCCTCAATGTCAGTGTCTTTATTACTCACATTTGAATACCATTGGTCCTTGATTATATGATGCCTACTGAACTAGTTGGACATCCATCAATTATTTGGGATATACTAACTTCTTTTCATGCTTCCTGTATCATTCAATATTTTGCCTATAGAAACCTTCAATACTGCAACTTGAGGCTTATATTTTTTCTTCAAAAATTTTTTTTTTCAGCTTTAGAATGTCAAGCATGTTCTTCACTTTTGGCTTTTTAACTCTAGGTCTTTGCACATTCCATTATAATATCTTGTCTCCTTGAGCTGCACTCTGAAATCGGTTTAGCCCTTTTATCCTCTGTTTCTTCCATTCAGTTTAGCTACTCTCCTTTCAAGAGCAAGTTTCAAAGTCTCTTCAGACATCCATTTTGATCTTTTCTTCCTTTCCTGTCATTTTGATGATCTTTTGTGCTCTTCATATATGATGTTCTTGATGTCATCTCACAACTTGTCTGGTTTTCAGTCATTGGTTTTCAATGCATCAAATTTATTCTTCAGATGGTCTGTAAATTCAGGTGTGATATAACCAAGTTCATATTTTGACTCTCTTGGAGTTGTTTTAATTTTCTTTAGCTTCAACTTGAACTCACTTATGATCAGTTGATGATCTGTTCCACACTAAGCTCCTAGCCTTGTTTTGACTAAAGATATTGAGCTTCTCCATTGCCTCTTTCCAAAGATGTATTCAATTTGATTCCAGTGAATTCCATTTGGATACCCACATGTATAGCCACCATTTATGTTGTTGAAAATATGTATTTAGAGCTCTGGTAGCATAGTGGCTAAGGCACTTGACTGCTAACCAGACGGCTGGCGGTTCAAACCCACTAGCCACTCCTCGGAAGGAAGGTTGGGCAATCCTACTTCCGTAGTGATACTGCCTCAGAAACCCAAGCAGGGGTTGCTATGAGTCAGGTTTGACTCGACGGCACATAACAACAACAACAGCATTGCTTTTGCAAATTTCTATCATGCTATCTCCAGTGTCATTTATATCACTAAGACTATATTTTCTAACTATCTATGATTCTTCATTTTTCTCCCCAACTTCTGCATTCCAATCCCTAGCAGTAACCAATACATCTTGATTGAATATTTGGTCAATTTCACACTGCAGAATTTGGTAAAACTCTTCAAATTTCTCATCGTGGCTTTGTGGTTGTTATGTAAATTTGAATACTTCCTCGTATTCAATACTGTAATGAATACACAGTAGTATTCAATGTTCTTCCTCCTAGGCATATAGATGTTATCTTATCACTGACAGCATTGTACTTCAAGAAAAATCCTGAAATGTTCTTTTTCATGATGAATGTGATGATACTCCTCTTCAATTTGTCATTTCTGGCATGTTAGACAGTATGATTGTCTGATTCAAAACAGCCAATAACATTCCATTTAAGCTCACTATTGCCTGCTGTTGTTGTTATTAGGTGCTGTCGAGTCAGCTCCAACTCATCACAATCCTATGTACAATAGGACTAAACAATGCCTAGGTGTGTACCAGCCTCACAATCCTTGCTATACCTGAGCCCATTGTTGGAGCCACTGTGTCAGTCCATCTTGCTGAGGGCCTTCCCCTTTCTCATTGAACCTCCACTTTACCAAGCATGATATCCTTCTCCAGGGAATGAATGGTCCCTTCTGATAACATGACCAAAGTATGTGAGACAAAGTCTGGCCATTCTTGTCTGCAAGCATAATTCCAGCTGCACTTCATCAAGGACAGGTTTGTCAGTTCTTACGGTATTCTATGGTACTTTAGGGAGCTCTGGTGGCATAGTGCCTAAGGCACTTGACTGCTAACCAGAAGGTTGGCAAACCTGCCAGCCACTGCTTGGAAGAAAGATTGGACAATCTACTTCTGTAGTGATACTGCCTAGGAAATGCAAAGAAAGTTCATTATGTGTCAGAGATGACTTGACAGCACATAACAACAACAACAACAACAACAACAGATACTTTCAGTGCTCTTCATCAACACTACAACTCAAAAGCATAAATTCTTCTTTGATCTGCCTTATTCATGGGATGGAAGGAAGGTTGGACAATCTACTTCCATAGTGATACTGCTTTGGAAACCCAAGGAGGGGTTGCTATGAGTCATTCCTACTCAACGGCACCTAACGACATTCATGAGCCAGCTCTCAAATGCATATGAAGCAATTGAAAATACCATGCGTGGGTTAGGCAGATCTTAGTTTTCAAAGAGATATATTTGCTCTTCAACACTTGAAAGAGGTCTTCTGCAGAAGATTTGCCCAGGGCAACACGTTTTCTCATGTCTTGACTGCTGCATCCATTGTGGTTGATTATGGAACCAAGTAATATGAAATCTTTGACAACTTCAATCTTTTCTTCATTTGATGCTGCTAATTGGCTAAGTTGGGAAGATTTTCATTTTTGTTGTTGTTGAGATGTAACCCACACTGCAGACTGTACTCTTTAATCTTCATCAGTAAGTGCTTCAAGTCATCCTCACTTTCAACAAGCAAAGCTGTGTTGTCTGCATATCTCACTTTGTTAATGAGTCTTCCTCCTTCAATCCTGATACCAGCTCTTCTTCATATAGTTCAGCTTCTCAAATTATTTCCTTAGCATATAGAATGAATAAGTATGGTGAAAGGATACAACCTGATGTGTTCCCTCCCTGATTTTAAGCCATGCAGTATCCTCTTGCTCTGTTCGAATGGCAGCTTCCTGGTCTATGTACAGTTTCCTCATGAGTACAAATAAGTGTTCTGGTATTCCCATTCTTTTCAATGTTATCCATAGTTTTTTATCATCCACACAATTGAATGCTTTCTCATAGTCAATAAAACACAGGTAAACATCTTTCTGGTATTCTTTGCTTTGAGCCAAGTCCATCTGATATCAGCAATTATATCTCTCACTCCCCTTTCTCTTCTGAATCCAGCTTGCATTTCTGGAAGTTCTCTGTGAATATACTGCAGCAAACATTTTTGAATTGTCTTCAGCAAGATTTTACTTACATGTGATATTAATGACACTGTTCTATAGTTTTCACATTCTGTGG
>NW_006921678.1:1377159-1380188 GCF_000298275.1 Orycteropus afer afer
CAGGTAGGCCACACCCCTGGGGAAACTCCCCCTAGACTGACCGGCCGCTTAGGACACAGTCATGTGATCCATCATGGGAACTACCACTCACAACTGGAGTCCAGCCAAGTTGACACATCTTCAACTATCACATGTGGGAACACCTTTTTTTGGAATGGGCACAAATATGGATCTCTTCCAGTCAGTTGGCCAGGTAACTGTCTTCTAAATTTCTTGATGTAGACAAGTGGGTGCCTTCAGCATGGCATCCATTTGTTGAAACATATCAACAATTGATGGAATACCCATTATCAACAATCAATGGGTAGTTCATCAATTCCTGGAACCACTAATGCCTAGGATATCTATTTTCATGTGTTCTGTTCCATTTTTTCCAATTTCGTGTTTTCCTAGATTCATACTTCATATATTCCATGGTCTGATTATTAATGATGGTTTGCAACTGTTTCTTCCCATTGTGTCATGCTGCATCAGCAAATGAAGGTTGTGAAAGCATGTAATTAAAGTTGACTCTACTCTGAAGAGGCAGCTCTTCCCCAGCCCTATTTTGAGAGCCTTCCAATCTGAGCGACTCATCTTTAGGCATGATATCAGACAATGTGTCACAGTGATTCAAAATATTTCAATTTATCAGACAGACAGTGTTTCACTGCAACTGATGTGGTTTTCCATGGCCAAGTTTTTCTTAAGTATGGTCTTGTCCTTCTTCCCAGTCTATCTTACTCTGGAAACTGCTAAAACCTGTCCATCATGGATAGTTTTACTTTCAGTTTCTGAAAAATTAATTGCTAAAAGACTATCAGATCCCTCTGTTGGACCTTTGTTCTTGTCTGTATTTTTACTAAGGACAACATAAATAAATAACTCCATAATGTTATCTGAATTTATCTGGCTCATTTATATGCAAGTAATACAGTAATGCTTTTCATACCTCAGAACACCATGTAATCAATGTAGAAGGCAAGGGAAAGTCAGTTAGAAGAGAAGTTCGTTGTTGGACTAATGTCTCCCTCTCTTGAGTACTTAAAATTACTGAAAGGAGATGGGCTGAGATGTGGCCCTGCAAAAAAAGCAGGGAGGAAGCACCTTCTGACATTCTATAACTTCACAAATGGAAAATAGAATCATCATCAATAGCCCAAGACTTATTCCTTTGAGGCCAGACATGCTGCCACCCTCCAGCCTTTTACCAATTCTAACACCACCCTTCCCTCCGAAAGCATTCACTACTTCTCTGTTGATTTCTGTAATTCATTGCAATGACCACACAGAACTCACAGAAAATACTCATGATTATGGGAGTTTATTAGGGAAGTAACAGGCTACAATTCATATTCAGGAACATGCTCAAGATACAATTATTTGATCAGGACATTGTTCCCTCTGCTGTGGACTCAGACATGCCTCTCTGGCTCTTAACCTCTAGGCCTGGCCTCTGCCTTACTTGGCCAAAAGTGACATAGTTATTTTAATTCAACCCATACGTACATCTTTGTGCACCCCAGCCTGCCAGCAAGCCTTTTACCCAAGAGCACTCTTGTTCTTGTTCCATGGGTAAGGTAAGTCTACCACTCTGTCTCATGCCTCTTGGATCCACTGCCACCATCTCTCTGCTGGGGCAACTCTCTGCCAGGTGCTGGGAAGTCTCTTCCAAGGAGGTCCAGTGCAGGGATTTCAGGTCCAAGGACACGTGCTACTTCACCTCCAGCTCTTCTCTCTTGATGGCAGTGAGATCACTTCTCTTCCTCTAGGAGGACTCATTTTAAGCATGGCAGAGTGACAAAATGAACCAATCCCAAAAACAAACTTCTACACACCTTATTGGCATCGTCCCACCCAGCAATCTGGTGGGAGTTACAAAGACTATGGCTAGAAAAGCTATATTAAGGAACTCACTACACGGCAGGCCCTTATGCATGAACATAATCAATTCTCTTTCCACCTCACTACCTTCACTGATATTTAGTAAATTAAAGAAATGTTTTTCAAAGAACTGTATCTATAAATATCAAAGTTGGTATTCATTTAAGGTAATTCATTTCAATCCCCTATTAATAATAATAATAACAAAAGAATTCATATGCCAAGGGATATTCCAAGTATTTTACATATAGTGCTTCATTGAATCTATCAGTTACAGTACGTACTAAACCATTATTCTCATTTTACAAATGACAGATGAAGCACAGAGAACTTAAGTATCTTTTGTTAAGGTCTCACAACTTTCCTAAGATATTCAGGAATTTTTACCTCTGAAATAGTGGTTTGGACAACTGTCTTAGTTATCTAGTGTTGCTATAACAGAAATACTAAAAGTGGGTGGTTTTAACAAACAGAATTTTATTCTCTTACAATTTAGGAAGATATAAAAGTCTCAGATTAAAGTGCCAGCCCTAGTGGAAGGCTTTCTTTCTCTGTATATCTTGGTCCAAGGAGGATTCTACTACAGGGACCCTGTGTTCAAAGGATGTGCTCTGCTACCAGCTCTTCTTTCTTGGTGATAGTATGTCCCACTTTCTCTGCTCCCTTCTCTCTTCTTTTATCTCTTATAATATAAAAGGTATTGCAGACCACACCACAAGGAATCTCCACATACTTCACTTAAGTGTTGTGATGGGATTCACTGTATTCCATCCCACTCTAATCCTCTTATTAATGATTGGCTTATCACATCAGATAACATCATGAGGAATGATTACATAGCTGCCAATTTACATCATTACGTAACTGCCGAACAACTATGAAACATGGCCCACTCCAGTTGACACATATTTAGGGGAGACACAATTTAACACATGACACCATTATGTAAGCCCCAGGAACAGGTGAGGAGAGACAACTCAGGGACGCCCAAAAAAGCAGGCCAGAAGAGTAGGAAAAAGCCAGGAAGCCAGACAGAGGAACAGTCAGCCACAGGGACCCAGGTGGGGGTGAT
This sequence comes from Orycteropus afer afer, assembly GCF_000298275.1. Lineage (NCBI taxonomy): Eukaryota > Metazoa > Chordata > Mammalia > Tubulidentata > Orycteropodidae > Orycteropus > Orycteropus afer. The sequence goes on from NW_006921678.1 coordinate 1,380,095, forward strand.
ACAAGAGGTCTCCAACAGCAAGACAAACTTGTCTGTCAGTTTGTCCTACTGTGGTGACATGTAGACATGAGTTTTGAGGCTGAGACTCTGGTGT
>NW_006921678.1:1387963-1393509 GCF_000298275.1 Orycteropus afer afer
GTGGAAACAATTATTCCTAGGGACTAGTACACCATCCGATCTGCAGCCCTTATGACTATGAGACCAGAAGAACTAGATGGTGCCCGGCTACTACTGTCATCCACTTGGAAGGGGATCTATTTAGGAGATCCTTGATAGAGAGGGAGAACAATGTGGAACAAAACTCAAAACCATTTGGAGAAAAAAAAAAAAAAGGGAGGAAGGACCACGTTTGCTGGTCCGATAGAGCCTGGTGAAACCACTGAGACTATGGCCCCTAGCTGCCCTTCAGGTCTGGAATTGAACCTACACCCGTGGTTTCCAGCCAAACAAAAGACAGGCATATGAGTCGAATGTTTACCTGAGGTAGATACACTCCTTGGAGAGAACAATCATGGGAGAAAGAAGGGTTGCTTATGCACAGGGAGACAGCTCAGAGGGCAGGTGTGCATGGAAGCATGGATACTGGGAAGAGGTAACTATGTGAAGGAAGTGGGATGGGAGCTGTTGCATTGTGGTAAACTGTGGTGAATGTCATAAGACAAAGTGTATGTGAACTGCTTTATGGAAAATGAATTTTCTCTATAAATCTTCACCCGAATCACAATTAACAAAAAAAGAAACTAAAAAAAATTAAAATATAAAAAAATAAATCCTTAATTAAAAAAAAAAAAGAGAGAGAGAGAGGTACAAAAGAAGTATAGACAGACTTCTAGTAAGATGGAGGAATAGGCAGACAAGCAACATAGACCCTCTTCAACAAACAAAAGAAAAACTAATTGACTAATTGACAGAGATACAGAAGATAATCCTTGAACCCTGAACTTTGAAAGGAACTCTACAGAGTAGATTAAGCACCAAGTAGTGGAAAAACCTGAATGAAGACAGTGAGTACAGAAACGGTCTGCAGACTGTCAGCTACTCTGATGAGACCACAGCCTGAATATTTCCAAATGGTGTTGTGACCTGAAAATTGACCTAAAGATCATTTTCAGTCACCAAGGGAAAACTGCTCCAGTGGCCTATGACTAGGAAGGGAAACAGCAGGGAGGGACACAACCTGAGCTGTTGACTTCTGCTCTCTGGAAGGTGCAGCCATTTCGATTGTTTGCACGTGGCAGCCATTTGGGATATTTAAAGTGACCGAGGGTGCAGACATTTTCAAAGTTTATAAGCAGTGGCTATTTTGGATATTTAAAGTGACCGAGGGTGTAGCCATTTTGAATGCTTAATAGTGGCAACCATTTTGGATTTTAAAGTGATAGCATTCTCATTCAGATTCCAGGTACCTAAGAAAAAGCTTTGGTAGCATAGTGCCTAAGGCACTTCACTGTTAACCAGAAGGCTGGTGGTTCAACTGACCAGCCACTCCTTGGAAGGAAGATGGGGCAATCTACTTCCATAGTGATACTGCCTCGGAAACCCAAGGAGGGTTCACTATGAGTCAGGTCTGACTCAACGGCACATAACAACAACAACAACAAGAAAAGGCTCTGTTTGTCAGGGTCAGCAAGGACATACCAGAGGCTTACAAAGGAAAGGAGACAAGTGGTGAGTGTATAAGTGTTGTCAACTAATGAAAGAGGAGCAAAGCACAGTATCCTGTCTGCATAGATAGCACACAAACAAAACAAAGACAACAAAACTTGTGGGCAAGTCACTCTAACATATAATTAACAATTAAATATAAACACAAAAATGACACAATGCCTTGGAGACAACAGAGCATCACAGTCCACACAAAGAAGCAAGATAGAGCAGGAGAAACAAGGGACCAGGTTACAGACCCAAAACACATCTCTGAGGAAAACATTGCATTGGAACTCCCTGATAAGGAATTCAAAAGAACTATATTTAGTGTCTTCAAAGGACTGAGAGACAGACCAAGGAAAACACAGACAAAACCCTAGAAGATTTTTTGGAAGAAAATACAAGAACAAAATGACAAAATAAATAAAAAATTAGAAATGATTCTAAATCTACAGATAGAATTACAGAAGATTAATACTAACTTGTCAGAAATAGATAACACATTGAAAGGGCAAAGGAGTAGAATTGATGCAATGGAAGACAGAATTGAGATTGAAGACAAATACCTGAATACTTCTTTGGAAAGGGATCACTCAGGAAACAGATAAAAACAAAATGAAGAAAGCTTAAGATTCATGTGTGATACCATGAAAAGGAATAACCTATGTGTCATGGGAATTCCAGAACAGGAAGAGAAAAATGAAACCACTGAGAAAATTGTCCAAGATTTGTTGGAGAAGAACTTTCTTGATATGATAAAAGATGAGAATATATCCATTCTGGAAGTCCAATGAACCCCAAACAGGATAGACCCCAAAAGACAAACACCAAGACATATCATCATAAAACTCACCAAAACCAAAGACAAAGAAAGAATCATGATAACAGCATGGGAAAAATGAAAAGTTACCTATAAGGGGCAACCAATAAGACCAAGCTCAGATTTCTCGACAGAAACCATGCAGGTGAGAAGACAGTGTGATGTTATATATAAAACACTGAAAGAGAAAAATTTCCAACCAAGAATTATGTACCCAGAAAAATTGTCCCTCAAACATCCTTGTGAAATTAGGACATTTCCAAATAAGCAGAAATTAAAGGAATTTGTTAAAACCAGACCAACCTTACAAGAGATGCTAAAGGGAGCCCTTAGGACAGAGAACAAACAACAGCCAACAACAACTGACCGTTAACACACATGATGCTATAACCCAGAAACCAACCCAGCTATGGAATTATCCAAAGTAAATAAGCCTACAAGATTGTAAACAGGGAACCATAGACAAATGAGGACAACTACAAACCAAAAAGAGGGAAAAAAATCTGTGTCATTATAGAACTTCTAGATGCGTAAGGAAGTCAATACAACTACAAGATAGAACAGACTCTTCTAAACCTGGGAAGAAAACTGTAAATCATACGGTAACCTCAAAGAAAAATGATAAATCTTCACATCAAAATAAAAAAGAGAACCAGCATAAATATTCAACAAATATAAAAACAATAGCAATGAAGTAAGTGATAACATGATTCATAAACAAAATGAGCTCAGCATAGAAAATTATATGAAACAATAATCGACACAATGAAAAAGCACATGACAAAAATGACATCAACAAATTCATATTTGCTGATAATTACATTATCTGACAAGGGACTTATCTCTAAGATTGATGAAAAACTCCAACACCTCAACACCAAATGAATTAACAATCCAGTTGAAAAATGGGCAGAAGATATGAATAGACACTTCACCAAGGAGGATATTCAGGTGGTCAGCTAATACATGAAAAGACGCTCACAATCATTGGCCATCAGAGAGATGTATATCAGAACAACAATGAGGTATATCATCTCACCCCAGCACTGATGACAAGGTTCAATGAGTCAGAAAATAACAAATGCTGGTGGAGATGTGTAGAGATTGGGACTCTCATACACTGCTTGTGTGACTGTGAAGTGACACAACCACAGTGGAAAGCAATATGGCGATTCCTTAGAAAGTTGGAATTAGAGATACCATTTGACCCAGCAATCCCATTACTAGGTATTTATCCTAGAGAGGTGAGAACCAGGATAGAAACAGATATATGCACACTCATGTTCATCACAGCACTATTTACAATAGCAAAAAGATGGAAAGAACCTACGTGCCCATTAGCGGAAGAGTGGAAGACCAAGCTATGGTACATAAACATACTGGAATGGTATGCGGCACTAAAGAATAATGTAGAGTCTGCAAAACACTGCATAATATGGATGAACTTGGTGGACATTATGCTGAGTGAAATAAGTCAATCATAGAAGGACAAATATAGTATTAGTTCATTGTTGTGGAGGGTCAAGGACAGCTTTATGTATGGAGGGAAACTTTCTTTGTTCATTGCCAGATTTGGGAGGGGAGAGGAGGGAACACAGCAAACAAACAAACAAAAAATGCATCAAACCATGTCACTTTAGTTTTGTGTATTTCACTGTACGTAAATTATATTTCAATAAAATGCATTAAAAGTAAAGAAGTATAGACAACAAACAGGAACACTTTTACATATATAACTGCGTTATCAGTAATCACAATCTATGTGTAAATGCATAGGTAGATAGGCTGAAAAAGTATTATTTAAACTATACACTATAACATCAATTTTTGAAGGCTTTTGCTTAGTGTGAAATTGGCAGGATATTTAGCAACATGATATGCTACAGAATCATGAAAGTCTTATTTTCTTATTAATACAAAATAGAAATGCTACCAAAAAAAAGAAAGAAAGAAAGAAAGAAAAGCAGAGCCCACTGCTATTGAGTCAATCTGGAGTCATAGCAACCCAATAAGAGAGAGTAGAGCTGCCCCTAGGGTTACCAAGGCTGTATGGAAACAGATAGCCAACATCTTTCTCCCATAGAGTTGTTTGATGAGTTTGAATTGCTGATCTTACTTTTAGCAGCCAAATGAATAAAGTTATCCTAACAATCCTACAATGGGAGTAGGGGAGAACAGTAAAATTCCTAGAACCCCTTTATGAACATGTTATTTTGTACTTAGCCAAATCATTCCATTTTTCATGGGCAATACTAAAATAAAAACATGGTTAAGTATCAGATAGTACTAGAGGTTGCTCTAGAATACATAAGAAAATGCAATGAAAGATGAGTCTTCACTAGTTTTATATTAGGAAGATGTATATGTATCCACACACACACACACATATATGTAGGGAGCTCTTGTGTTGTAGTGCCTAGGGCATTTGACTGCTAACCAGAAGGCTGGTAGTTCAAGCCCACAAGCCACTCCTCGGAAGGAAAGTTGGGAAATACACTTCCGTAGAGACGCCACTTTGAAACCCAAGGAAGGGTTGCTATTAGCTGGATCCAACTCAAAGGCAGTGAGTTATACATACATACATAGGAAGACTGGGCAATCTACTGCCATAAAGATTTACTGCCTCAGAGACCCAGTGGGGGTGGCTATGCATTGAAATCAACTGGATGGCAGTGGGTTTGGATTTTTGGATACTGACATTTATGTTTTGTAGTCTTGTAGCCTGAAAGCCTTATTTGGACTACTTAACTGCAAAGCAAATTTCCAATATATTACTATTCAAAATTCCCAGACTACTTGGAAGAGAGAGCTGATATCCTGGCCTCTGTCAAACAGACAGGATTTTGATCTTTTCTAGCCAGAGGCCACAATTTTATAATCTTTGTATTGCCCATACTGCCACATGACTGTACCTAGCTATAGGTTTAATTGAGCTGCCCTGACTTACTGTGGGTAAGGTAGGTTTAGAAGAGTGTTTCTCATATGTGATAACTAACTAAGGGCCTCTTTAAAGAAGTCATTTCCAATGACTTCCAGTGTAGATTTAAATATTTGTACTGGACATAGAATAAGGAAGACTGAAAAAGAACGGATGCTTTTGAGTTGTGGTGTTGGTGAGTAATACTGAAATTACCATGGAGTTCAGGAGGAGCAAATAAATCTGTGTTGGAAGAAGATTGACCAAACATGCAATCAGGATGTGTTAATTATCACTGGT
>NW_006921678.1:1395825-1397092 GCF_000298275.1 Orycteropus afer afer
CAGGGATTGTGGGGCTGGTGCGGGATCGGGCAGTGTTTCGTTCTGCTGTGCATGGGGTCGCTATGAGTCGGAAACGACTCGACGGCACTTAACAACAACATAACAACTTTGTTCATGTTGTCAGATAGACCCGTTCCCATTCCCTGGAGAAGGATATCATGCTGGTGAAGTGAACGGATAAAGAAAAAGGAGAAGGGTCCCAGTGAGATAGATTGACACAGTGGATGCAACAATGGGCTCAGGTATAGCCAGAATTTTGATGCTTGAGCAGGACTGGGCAGTGTTTCCTTCTCTTGTGCTTAAGGTCTTTATGAGTCAGGGCCTATTAGACTGCACCAACAACAACAACAACAACAACAACAACAGCTAACATATTACTTAAATATATGCAAATATAGAACTAATTACAAATCCTTTATACATTTTTCCATTAAAAATTATAAAACTAAAGCCGATTTACAAATTAAATGGAGCAAATGTAAATGGAGAAATGTAAAAGCTGACAGTCTGACAATAGAACCCTCTCACACTGCATGATACTGCCTCACAAAGAGTATGTGTCCCTATACTACTCATCTCAATCATAGAGTTCTCAGCAGAGTTTTTAATTAAAAAAAAAATAATTCTATTAGAGTTAATAATATAAAATATGATATTTCTGCAATGGAAAATTATGTGGTTATTTAAAAAAAAATGTATGTAAGAATGGAGCCAACACCCATAATGAAAGTGAAAAGCCAAAGGCTACATGTCCTTACAGTTGTTTGCCAATAGTTAAATAATATAAACAGTCATTCTTAGCCATGTAAGCAGACCAAAAGTGGTGTTTTGTTTTTTCTCTTTCTCTCTTTTCTTTCTTTTTTCCTCCTTCCTTCCTTGCTTCTTTCCTCCCTTCCTTCTTTTTTTAAATCTCTTCACTCATATCAAACTTGTCTCTTAAATATCCATCTATTTTCTCTCCTTTCCTCCCCTCTCCCATATAAAAAGGGAGGATAAAGGTTACTAGTTAATGATATAATTTGTATTTAGGAGTATAATTATGCCATGATTAAAGTAGGATGAGAAGGAAAAACCTGCAGGATAGAAGAGCATATATTTGCTTGAAAAATTTTAGTGTTGACAAATTCCAAACCACTATTTTGGATGATAATCATATGGAAGAAGAGTAGATACAGAAAATACACCAACTCAGACATGTGTCAGGAGCTCTGGTAGCATAGTGGCTAAAACACTTGCCTGCTAACCAGACGGCTGGCGGTTCAAACCC
>NW_006921678.1:1397694-1413296 GCF_000298275.1 Orycteropus afer afer
TGGAAAAGCTCAATATCTTCAGCCAAAACCAGGCCAGGAGCTGATTGTGGAACAGACCATCAACTGCTCATATACAAGTTCAACTTGAAGTTAAAGACAATTAAAACAAATCCCCACGAGAGCCAAAATATGATCTTGAATATATCAATCCTGAGTTTAGAGATCATCTAAAGAACAGATTTGATGCATTGACCACCAATGAACAAAAACCAGAATTGTGGGATGACATCAAGAGCACCATCTATGAAGAAAGCAAGAGATCACTAAAAAGACAACAAAAGAAGAGAAGACCAAAATGGATGACTGAAGAGACTCTGAAACTTGCCCTTGATCCGAGAGTAGCTAAAACAAATGGAAGAAATGACAAGATAAAAGAAGTGAACCGAAGATTTCAAAGATCAGCCTGAGAAGACAAAGCCAATCACTATAATAAAATGTGCAAAGACCAGGAGTTAGAAAACCAAAAGGGAAGAACATGCTCTGCATTTTGCAAGCTGAAAAAATTGAGGAATAAATTTAAGCCTCATGTTGCAATATTGAGAGATTCTATAGGCAAAATACTGAATGATGCATGAAACATCAAAAGAAGATGGAAAGAATACACAGAATCACTGTACCAAAAATATCGGGTTGATCTTCATCCATTTCAGGAAGGGCATATGATCTAGAACCAATAGCATTGAAGGAGGAACTCAAAGCTGCAATATAGGAATTGGTGAAGAACAAGGCTCCGGGAATTTATGGAATGCCCATTAAGATATTTCAACAAATGGATGCCGCACTGGAGGCACTCACTTGGTTGTGCTAAGAGATTTGGAAGACAGCTACCTGGCCAACTGATGGGAAGATATCCATGTTTATACCCGTTCCAAAGAAAGGTAATCCCACAGAATGTGGAAATTATCAAACAATATTAATATCACAAGCAAGTAAGATCTTACTGAAGATAATTAAAAAATGGTTGCAGTAGTATATTGACAGAGAACTTCCAGAGGTGCAAGTTGGATTCAGAAGAGGACGTGGAACAAGAGATATCATAGCTACTTTCAGATGGATCTTGGCTCAAGGCAAAGAATATTAGAAAGATGTTTACTTGTGTTTTATTGACTATACAAAAGCATTTGATTGTGTGGATAATGACAAATTATGATACCATCGAGAAGAATAGGAATTTCCAAACACTTGATTGTACTCATGAGGAACCTGTACATTGACCAGGAGGCTGTCATTCGAATGGAACAATGGGACACTACATGGTTTAAAATCAAGAAAGGAGTGTATCAAGGCTGTATCCTTTCCCCATACTTATTCAATCTATATGCTAGGCAAATAATCCAAGGACCTGGACTATATGAAGAAAAACATGGCATCAGGATTGGAGGAAGAATCATTTACAACCTGAGATTTGCTGATGATCCAACTTTCCTTGCTGAAAGTGAGGATGACTTGAGGCACTTACTGATGAAGATTGAAGAATACAGTCTGCAATATGGATTACATCTCCATATAAAGAAACAAAAATCCTCACAAGTGGACCAATAAGCAGCATCACAATAAATGGAGAAAAGATTGAGGTTGTCAAATAATTCACATTTCTTGGTTCTGCAATCAACGCCAATGGAAGCAGCAGTCAGGACATTAGATGATGTGTAGCACTGGGCAGGTCAGCTGCAAAGGAACTCTTTCAAGGGCTGAGGAACAAGGATGTCTCCTTGAGGACTAAGGTGCACCTGGCACAAGCCATATTTCCAGTCACTTCATATGCATGTGAGAGCTGGACAATGAATAAGGAAGACCAAAGAAGAGTTGATGTTTTTGAATTGTGATGCTGGCAAAGAATGCTGAAATTATCATGGATGCTAAAAGAACTAACAGATCTGTCTTGGAGGAAGTGCAACCAAAATGCTCCTTGGAGGCGAGAATGGCCAGACTTCATCTCACCTACTTTGGTCATGTTGTCAGAAGGGACCATTCCCTGGAGAAGGATGTCATGCTTGATAATTTGGAGGGTTGACAAAAGAGGTGAAGGCCTTCAACAAGATGGATTGACATGGTGGCTATGACAATGGGCTCAAGTATAGCAAAGATCATAGGGCTGGCACAGGATCAGACGGTATTTAGTTCTGCTGTGCATGGGATCACTATAAGTTGGAAGCAACTCGACAGCACCTAACAACAACAACAATGGATTATTGCGTTATTATATAGGCTGTGTTTCTTTATTATATAACACTGAGTTGGTTCTGACTTATATATTTGCTTAATAAGTTCTAAAACTTAAAGGTACTTCAGTTGGAAAAAAATATATTAGTATCATTAAAATGTGCCTAACTCATTCCAGAAGAACAATTTATAGCTAGAAGAAACTGTGTCAATGATAAAACTAATACATGCATGTGTAATATATTTCCCAAGAACCTTAAAACACAGGTTCCTAAAGAGACATGGAGGCTACAGCTTCAGAGCTCCTCTAACCCTACAAGAGAAAGACAGAATCAACATCAGTAGTCCAAGACCTATCTATCCTTGTGAGGCCAGACATGTCATCTCCCTCCAGCCCTTTCACCAACCCTGACAGCATCTTTTGCTTCCACAGCACCCACCACCTCTTTCCTGGGTTTGATAATTTGCTTTAGTGGCAACACAGAACTCACAGATTATGGGGTTTATTAGGAAAGTATCAGGCTACAACTCAGGTTCAGAAATTCACTCAGTCTCTCACAGCCAGCTGTCTCATATAGCAGCCAGCTGTCTCTCTCATCAGCAAGTGTCTCTCACATTTCCCTCTCAGTAATGCATGTCTCTTGCATTTCTCTCTCAGCAGTGTCTCTCACTTCTCTCTCTCAGCAACGTGTGTCTCTCATGTCTCTCTCTCAGCAGCATGTGTCTCTTGCATCTCTCTCTCTCATCAAATGCTTGTCTCTCAGGAGTGAGTTTCTCTCAGCAGCACATATTTCTCAGCCAGCAATCAGAGAGACTTCTGCCTGTAGAATGGCTCCTTTTGAGCCTGGCAGAGTGACCACTAACCAATCTCAACATCAGAATTCTAGACACCTGAGATAGAAAGAACTTCATGCCACTTGCAAAAGAAATACCCCAGGTGGATAACTCTAACAATCAAGAGCTACTCAGTTGCTCACAACAAATTCCATCATGGAGTTTACAAAGACTTATGGCTAGAAAAGCCATACCAGGTAACTTACTACACCACAACAGGTGATCTATTATTTATGTACCATTTGGAAGAAAGAACAACACTGTGTTTCTTGATTAAGTATAATGAAAATATTATGCTACATAAGGCAAATATTTTGACTTCAAACAAGTGAGTTGAATTTTGTCAATAGATGTTCTGATGAAAACATTTTACACATGAAGAATTTTTAACTATATATATAGATAGATAGAGAGAGAGAGAGAGAGAGAGAGAGAGATTTTAAGTTTTATCTTATTCTGTGTATTTTACCTAAGGATTTCATTTACAGTTTGGTGTAATGTGCCACATCTTTTTTTTTTAAATTTATACAAGCAATACTTTCAGTCAAAATATTCATTTATAGTATAAAACATATGGATTTTGTCATATCAAAACCCAGATTCAAATTCTTTCTTTTGATACTAACTGTTCATTCCAAGAAATGTATGCAACCTCAATATGTCTCATCTTTAAACATGGAAATCATACATCTATTTTAGGTTGAATAGGCAATATTATTCGAGAGTGCATATGTCAGCATGTGGCACAGAGTAACAATTCACACAATAGAAATATCCTTTCTTTTTCAACCATATTCCCCTTGGTCTTTCTGTGTAAGATGACATGGTAAATTATAGTTTTTACTTTTCAAACTAATATGGTGTTATTGCTGTCCCAACATGTTACTTACTTTTATCTCCAGTACCTAGTCATTTTATTTAAAAGGCCCAGGCTATAATTAAGAAGAAAAAACACTATCTATTTCAACTTTTTTATTTTCTCTGTCAGAGGAATCTGTAGACAAATCAAAATACAACAGGATCAAAAGGAAAGCCTCTGTTAAGAAAATAACATATTCTATATGACCAAGACTCTAAGTGAGAAGGAAGTAGATTGCTCAATCTTCTTTCAGAGGAGTGGCTGATGGACTTGAACCATCACTCTTCTGGTTATCAGTCAAATTCCTTAGGCAATATGCCATCAGAGCTCTTACAGGACCTAGTTTAAGAAACTTCCCTGCTTCAGCGTTATTGTTCTTATTTGGTGCTGTCCAGTCAGCACCAACTCATAGTGATGTACACTAGAATGTAATACTGCCCAGGCCTGTGTTATTATCACAATCCTCACCATGCTTGAACCTATTGTTGTAGCCACTGTATCATTTCATCTTACTGAGGGTCTCCCCACCCCCCTTTTTTTTTCTGACCCTCTACTTTACCAAGCATGATAACCTTCTCCAGGGAGTGGTCCCTTCTGATAACATGACCAAAGTAGGGGAGACAAATTCTTGCCATTCTCACTTCTAAGAAACATTCCAGCTGCATTTCCAGGAAAGATTAGTTCTTTCTACTGGCAGTCCATGGTATTTTCAGTGTTCTTCACCAGCACCAAAATTAAAGGCATCAACTCTTCAGAAAGACTGGGAAGAAGAATGGGACCATCCACTTCTGAAAAACTTGTCCACAAAAAAACTTATGAAAATTGTCCTTCAATATTCTCCAAATACTATCAAATCTCAAAAACTTTCTCAAAAGATATTATAATCTTACCATATCAAGATGGCATTCAGAAATAGATGTGAAATTGTCACATGATTTTTTTGTTTTGAGTTTAAATATATATATTATATATTGTTTTATTAGGAGCCCCTGGTTGATGCAAACAGTGAAGTGACTCTCTACTAGTTAAAAGGTTGACTGTTCACCTAAAGGTACCCGAGAATACAGGTTTGGCAATCACCTTCCTAAAGATAACAACCTTGAAAATCACATGGAAATGTTCTACTCTGTACACATGGGATGAACTTGAAATTGATTTAACATGGACCTGACAGAAACTAACAATAACAGCAAAAACATTTTATTCACTTTATATGTAAGTATGGATAGATAGATAGACATAGATTTCTAGCACATCTAGAGTTTAAATATTTTCAGAAGTTTATTTCTCCATATTAGATGTTTTGCTCTGGTAGCATAGTGCCAAAGACGTTTGACTGCTAACCAGAAGGCTGGCAGTTCAAAACCACCAGTCACTCCTTGGAAGGAAAATGGGGCAAACTACTTCCATTGTGATACCACTTTGGAAACTCAAGGAGGAGTTTCTATGAGTCAGATCTGACTCCACGGCAGTGAGTTTGGTTTAGTTTTGTTTAATACATATTCATGTTATATCATTTCTCATTATCACATTTTTATTCAAGACATTCAAAGTGAAAAAAAAAAATTACTTAATATTTAAAAACTGGGATTCACTTGATAGAAGTCTCATATTTTATCAATGCTTAATGTTTAAGTTATGTAGTGATGCTGTAACAGGAATACCACAAGTGGATGGCTTTAACCAAAAGAAATTTATTCTCCCACAGTTGAGGAGGCTAGAAGTCCAAATTCAGGGTGCCAAGACAGGAGGAAGACTTTCTCTCTCTGTTGGCTCTGGGGGATGTCCTTGTCTCCATATAACATCTATTTTCCTTGGAAATTTCTGTGTCTTAGCATCAGTATTCTCCAGAGTCTAGGAAGTTCTCAGTGCAATAACATTATATCTAAAGGACACAAGCTGCTCCTGGCACTTCTTTCTTGCTGGTATTGGGGTCCCTTCCATTTTGTTCCCTTCTCAGTGTTTTATCTCTTGTAAGATAAAAGTGGATGCAGACAGTACCCCAAGAAACCTCCCCTTACATCAAATCAGGGCTGTAACTTCAGAAAAAGTGATGACTTAAGTAAGGGTTTTGAATCCCACCTTAATCTTGCCTCATTGACATAACAAATATAACCTAATCCATTTTAACATAATATAATTCTACCTTATTAACCACAGACAGAAATTAGTATTTCAACACATCATAAAATTGAGGATATCACACGATACTGGGAATCATTGCCTAGAAAAGCTTGACATATTTTTTCGGGGAACAAATCACACACACACACATACACACACACACACACATAATTTGTAAAAAGCATTTTCACCCAGAAAAATTGGTTACACAAATTAGTACACACACAAGAAAACACCATAGTAAGAGTCAACAAACAGAAAGCAAAATCAAAACCATTTAGACACTAAAAGTATAGATTGTTGTTGTTGTTGTTGTTAAGTGCCATCAAGTCGTTTCCGACTCATAGTGACCAAAGTATAGATACAGAGTATGAAATAAATATTACAAAAATTCAAGAAAGGCTTAAATAAAAAAGAATAAAAATACATGAGAAAAGAACCAAGCAAAATGGTTAGTCACTGTGAGTGGAATTGACTTGACAGCAATGAGTTTTATTTCTTTTTTTATTTATGAGATTCTTTGTTTACCCTGTTAAATGAGAGTGAATAAACACAAGGTAGCTAATTTATATACCTGTTTTTTGGAATGGTCTTAGCAGGATGCCCCTGTCTAAGGTTTACACATATTAAATAAACTCAAAATCCATGATCTATTAGCCATAGTTCCCTGGAAAATTATCTGGAATATAAAATAGAGATGTTTCATAACTATGTATTTTTCCCCTCTTTGAAGTTACATGAAAACTTCACTTAATATTTTGAGACAGAGAGCTCATGCCCAATGATGAAAGGGAAGAACTAAAGAGTCATGTGCGATATCTTAGTCTTGCTTTCCCTGTGCATGTGATTTACCTGTATTCTTGTAATTATTAGTAAAATTTGGTATTAGGTAAGATTTGTGATTTGTATGTCTTATACCAGAATTCAATTCTTTTTGTTGGTTCAGCCTAGAAGAACAAATTATGACATATGCCCACAATATAACACAATCATGATTCTTATACATTGAACTAGAACATTTTTATTAATAAATAAATACATTTATATATATTTATATAATTATATATTCATACATACATATTCATATTACCTTAGTTCAGGTTCTGTAGAGGAGCAAAACTAGTGCAATGTATATATAAATATGTAGAGAGAGTTTTATTTAAAAAAAAAAAAATTACTCTCGTAACTTTGGAGGTTAGCAAGTCCCAGATCTGTGTGTATGATGGCAGGCTGGAGACTTTTGCTGGCTGATGGTTTAGTATGGTCTGGTAAATCCAAAATCTACAGGTTAGGCATTGGGCTGGAGACCTCAGAGGACTCACATGGTTACAGAGGCTGATGAACCGTTATCTTCAGGTCAAGATACAGGCTGGAGTATTTTGTAGGCTTACCTCCCAAGAATTCAAGATCAGGCATTGAGAAGAGTTCAGGATCAAGATAGAGTGAACTTTATCAGAATATCCATTTATATATTGGAGGCAAGTCACTTCCCAATAAACTCTCCCTTACACTGGTTGGCTTGTATTTTGTTATCAGTGTTTCACACATAGCAGGCATTTTTTATTTTAATAAAGTTTAACTTATCAATTGTTTTTTTAATCAATTATTTCTCTTTTATAGTCTGTGCCAAAAAAAAAAAAAAAAAACCTCATTACCAAACCCAAGGTCACATAGTTTTTGTCTTATGGTTCTTTTACAAGTTTTATAATTTTTCATATAAAGTAGGTCTATAATGTACTTAGACTTAACTTTTTGGTAAGGTTTAAATCTGTGTCCAGATTTATGTTTTACATATAGATGTCTTATCATCTTAACACTATAAAAAATAAAATAAAATAAAATAAATACTATCCATTATCCATTGAAATTTCTTTGCATTTTTGTTAAAAATTTGTTTCATATATTTATGTGGTTCTTAGCTATCTGTTCTGTTTCCTTGATCTGTCTATTTTTTCATCAATACCATGCTGTCTTGATTTCCATGGCATTATAGTAAGTATTGAAGTAAGAAAATGTGAGTTTTTCAAATTTTTATTTTTTCTCAATATTTTGTTTTATATTATAGATAATTTCCCTTTACATACAAACTTTAGAATAAATTGTCAATAACTACAGGATAAACTTAATGGGCTTTTGAATGCAATTTTAGTAAATGAATGTGTCAGTCAGGGAGTAATCAAAACCTTAGCATATTGAGTTTCCTAATATATGAACACAAAATATCTCCATTTGTCACTGATTTACTTTGATCACTGCTTTGCAGTTGTCCATGTGTACATCCTGTATATATAATTAGACTTAAACCTAACTACATCTTTTGTGTGCTATTGTAATTTTTGGTTTATTTTAAAAATAATATCACATTCCAATTTTTTTTGCTTATATATAGAAAACCAATTAATTTGCTTAATGACTTTATACTTTTATATTCTATACTATGCTGTTCTGGTTAACTAGTACCACTCTTACAGGAAATATACCACAAATGGGATGGCTGAACAGGAGTTTTATTCTTTTACAGTTCAGGAGGTTAGAAGTCCGAGTTCCAAACGCCAGGCTCTAGGGGCTGTGTGAATGCCCCTCAACCTTAGGCTTCAGCTCTGCCTCTTGCTCCCAGCTCACTGAAGCTAGAGACATCTTTTTACTCAGGCAGCTACTGGCAGCTGAGACTGACAAGCCCAAGGTGTCGATAAATAAAATGCCACAGTCTTGATGTTACCAAACCACATGGCAGGCCATTGATTCAAGTCCATTGAAAGTACCAAGGTCGGCAGAGCATGGCAGGCTGTTGAGCAACAATATGGCTACATGCAGGATTCAAGCATGCCCTAAGCTAGAGACCATTCCCAAAGCTGTTTCTTATATACAGGAAGCAGACCACATACCCAAAGCAGCTACGCAGCTGTTCCAATAGATTCCACCACGGAGTGAACTACCAATCTTACTATGGGGAATAACTATGTTCAGCTACCCAGCCACCCAACCAGGTCCAGCCAAGTTGACCCACAAAAGTAACCACCACATATGCCTAAAGCATTTGACTGTTAACCAGAAGGCTGGAGGTTCAAACCCACTAGCCACTTATTGGAAGGAAGATTGGGCTTTCTACTTCCATAGTGATACCACCTCAGAAACCCAAGGAGGGGTTGCTATGATTCAAGTTGACTTTATGGCAGTGAGTTTGGTTTGAGTATACTATTGCTCTAGTTATGAGCTTCAGGGATTTTTGTTTTGTTTACTGGTGATTTATTGATTATGAAAAGGTATTCAACTGTATGGATCATAACAAATTATGGATAACACTGTGAGGAATGGGAATTCCAGAATACTTAATTGTGCTCATGAGTAAACTGTATGTAGACAAAAAGGCTGTGATTGAGACAGACAAGGGGAAACTGCATGATTTAAAATCAGGAAGAATGTGTGTCAGGGTTGTATCCTTCCACCATATCCCTCAATCTGTATGCTGAGCAAATAATACTAGAAGCTGGACAATATGAAGAAAAATGTGGCATCAAGATTGGAAAAAGACTCCTTAACAATTTGTGATATGAAGATGACACAACCTTGCTTTCTGACAGTGAAGAGGACTTGAAGCACTTACTGAATGAAGGTCAAAGACTACAGTCTTCACTATGGATTACACCTCAACATAAACAAAACAAAAATCCTCACAATTGGACCAATGTGCAGCATCATGATAAACAGAGAAAAGACTGGAGTTATCAAATATTTAGTTTTACTTGGAACAATAATCAACACCCATGGAAGCATCAGTCAAGCAAGCAAACATTGTATTGCACTGGGCAAATCTGCTGCAAGACTGCTCTAAAGTATTTAAGAGCAAAGACTTTCCTTTGATAACCCAAGCCATGGTACTTTGAATTGCTTGGTATGCATGTGAAATCAGGACAATGAATAAAGAAGACAGAAGAAGAGTGTGATTTGAATTGCAGTGTTGGTGAAGAATATTGAAAATACCATGGACTGCAAGGAGAATGAACAAATCTGCTTGCAGGAAGTGCACCAGGAATGCTCCTTGGAAAGAATAGCCAGATTTAGTCTCACCAACTTTGGTAGTGTTGTCAGAAGAGATCAGCCCCTGGAGGAGTATATCATGGTTGGTAAAGTGGAGGGTTAGTGAAAAAGGGGAAGACTCTCAACAAAATGGATTGACACTGTGACATCAACGATAGGCTCAAGCATAGCAAATATTGTAAGGATGGCATATGACTGGGCAGTGTTTTGTTCTGTTGTACATGGGGTTGCTATGAGTCGGAGCAGACTCAATGGCACCTAACAACAACAACAACAACAACAAAGTGAGATGGGATGTATTGTTTCTGCTTCTATTATTTGAGAAAAAATTTAATAGAATTATTGTTATTTCATTCTTAAATTTTTGGTAGAATTCACCAATAAAACCATCTAGTCCTAGTGCTGTTTTATTCATTGATTAAATTGTCTCTTGTGATGTAGTATTTAAGGCACTTGGCTGTTAAACAAAATGTCCAAGGAAGAAAGGTGAAGCACTCTGTTTCCATAAAGATTTATAGCATTAGAAACCCAATGGGGGTCTGTGTGAGTCAGAATTGACTTGATGACATTCTTCGGTAGTTTATGTCTGCTCAATTTCTTTTAGAAAGATCAGCAGAAAGGTGGTCCCTATGAAGTGGAGGTTAAAGATGTCCCAAATGTCCAACTTTTTTAAACTGCTATACCACACCATCATCTCTAACATCAACTCCTCTTCCTCCCCTCAGTACATTCCTTAACATCTCACAGAACTTTTAAACTGCCAAGGTAAAGGCTCTCTTTAATGAGATCTTTTACAACAGATTTGCCCAGTGCAATGACATCTGATTTCCTGACTTCTGCTTCCATGGGTGTTGATTGTGGATCCAAATAAAAATGAAATGGTGCTAGAGGCTGGGTGGCTGGCAACTCCCAAATCCAAGGGTAGGTCTGCATGATTCTCCCCACTTTCATGGTTGCAGGGGCTAGTGAACACAAATAGGTGGGTCAGATAACTAGCTACTGTCTCAAGTCCAGGGGTGAGATGATGACAAACCAAATATGGGACTAGAGCAAAAGAGAGAATTTTCCAGAACATTCAGGTATATACCAGCAAGGAAACTACAGGTGGTGACTTATGTTACACCCTCCAGCAATGTGGGACTCAAGGTACATCCCACACTAAACAGGCACAGAGACTGGGATTTATAATACATCATGAAATGGAGGACGATGGCTAGAAAGGCCATATTAAGCAATTCACTGCACTGAAGTATATTTTGAAATACTGGTCCATTTTATTTCAATAATCTAGAAATGTGTATCTAGAGTTTTTGTAGTATTCCCTTTATATTCTTTTTATGTCCATAAGATACGTTATGATGTTCACTTTTTAATTTCCTATATTAGCAATTTGTGACTTTTTTCTTAATCCTTGGTTGGCCTGAATAAAGGCTTATGAGTATTATTGATATTTTCAGAGAAATAGTTTTTGGTTTGGTTTGATTTTCGCTACTGTTTTCAGTTTTCTTGTTTTCTGCTTTAGTTTTTATTATTTCTTTCCTTCTGCTTTTGTTAAGTTTAGATGTCTCTCCTTTCCCTATTTCCCTACAGTGCAAGCTTAAGTTAATAACTTTAGATTTTCATTTTATAATTGTATATTTAATGCTATCATTATTCTTCTACAATCTGCCTTAGCTGTGTCACACAAATATTGGTAAGTTGTATTTTCATATTCTCTTTTCTTTTTATTTTAAGAGTTTGTTTTACATTCAAAGTTACATATGCATTTAATTTCACTACCCATTTACCATGCCAAACCCTAACCCAGTCTTCTCCCCTCCCTGCCCAGTAACCTTCCCTCCACCCCTGTGCTTCTCTCTCATAGTTAGTTATGCATTCCTGTTTGTCTTGCATTTCCTCAGTGTGAATGTTGCCCCTCTGGTGCCCTGTGGTCTATTGCACCAAGGGATGTATCTACATAGAGTATGTGGGTGTGCCTCCCTGGGCTAAGTGGTCTGCATGTACATCTTGTTAACTATTGGGATGAGAGCCAGCCCCTGAGAATGAATTTTATTCCAGGCCCAGAATGTATCCCAGGGCCATAGTATTGGGGGTCTCACCAGAGTCCATCCAACCAGGAATTCTGGTCATTATTGAGTTTTTGGATTTTGTTCCACATTTTTCCTCCCACTCTATCCAGGATCTCCAGATTTGATCCTATCCTAAGTGGTTGGCATTGTTAGTTAAGCACCATCTAGTTCTTCTGGTATCAAGGGCCATCATGGATTGATTACTTCCAACTGTCCTTTTTTTTTTTTTTTTTTTTTCTTTCTCCGTGCTTCATCACTTCCGATGCTAGGAGACCATTAGGTGCATCTTAGATGGCTGCTTGAAAGCTTTTAAGACCCCAATCACTACTCACCAATGTAGGATGAGGAGCAAGATTTTTATGTATTTTGTTGTGCCAATTGAGTTTGGTGTCCTCCAGTACTATGGTCCTGAGATAGATTAATTGGCGCTCTCTCACAGTGCCTGGGTGTCTGTGAAGGCTTGCTCAGTGTCTGTCTTCCATTGTTTCTGTAAGAATTGCAGGTATTTTGTATCACTGTTATCTGTGTAAGATTAGCCTGTGCTGAATCTATTCTTGGTCTAGAGTATACTCCTGTTCACTGACGCCCATCTGTTCCTCTCAAGTGTTTATGTGTTTATCTGTAGCCTGGTGTTTGGTATTAATGGTAATGCAGTATTGTTGGCACAGTGGTTAGTATTAGTATCTGTCGTCTATCTCCTATGGGCACAATTATTTGTTCTCCCTTTTCCAAATGTTTTCATGGTGGTTGTAGACTCTTTCCATACATCCCACCCCTTACTCACATCAGCATGTGGGCCCCAACTACCCTGGAATTAATCCTTCCCCTTCCCTCTCCACCCCTGTAACCTACAAAGTGAATTCCCTTTCACAAGCAAACCCTTCTCTGCTTTTTACAGTAATGGTCTCATACAGTATTTGTCCTGCTATTGACTAATTTCACTCAGCATAATGTCCTCAGGCTCATCCATGTTGTGAGATGATTTGTGTATCCCTCATTGTTCTTTAATGCAGCATAGTATTCCATTGTGTGCAGATGTCATAATTTGGTTATCCACTCATCTGTTGATGGGCATTTAGGTTGTTTCCAACTCTTTGCTATAGTGAATTGTTTTGCGATGCATACAGGTGTACATATGTCTGTTCTTGCCCTGCCTCTCACCTCTTTAGGATATATTCCTAGTAATGGAATTGCTGGGTCAAATGTTATTTCTATTTTCAGTTTTTCAATGAAATGACATACCATATGCCACAATGATTGTACCATTTTAAAATCCCACCAGCAGTGCACAAGATTTCCAATCTCTCCGCAACCTTGCCAGCATTTGTTATTTACTGTCTTGTTGAACTTTGCTATTATTGCTAGGGTTAGATGATATCTCATCATTGTTTTGATTTTCATCTCTCTAATGACTAATGATCATGAGCAATTTCTCATGTGTATGTTGACCGCCAGTATATGATCTTTGGTGACGTGCCTGTTCAAGTCTTTTGCCCATTTGTGAATTGAATTATTTGTCTTTTTGGTGTTGAGATGTTAAAGTTTTCTATAGATTTTGGAGATAAGTCCTTTATCAGATATGTCATAGGCAAATATTTTCTCCCAATCTGTTGTTGTTGTTGTTGTTGGCATGTGTCGTCGAGTTGGACACGACTCATAGTGATCCCTCCTTGGGTTGCTGAGGCAGTATCACTATAGAAGTAGATTGCTCAACCTTCCTTCCAAGGAGTGGCTGGTGGGTTTGAACCGTCAGCCTTCTGGTTAGCAGTCAAATGCCTTAGGCAATATGCTACCAGAGCTGTAGGTTCTCTTTTTACCCTTTAGATAAAGTCTTTTGATGCACATAAAAATTTAATTTTTAAAAGGTCCCAGTCATCTAGCTTCTCTTCTACCTCCTGTGCATTCTGTTATGCTTGGTATCTATTTATGCCATAAATTAGGGCCTCCAGGTTTGACCCTATTTTATCTTTGATGAATTTTATAGTTTTGGATTTTGCATGTAAGTCTTTGATCCAGTTTGAGTTTGTTTTTTTGTGTGGGGTGAGGTATGGGTCTTGTTTCATTTTTCTGCAAGTGGATATCCAGTTTTGCCAGCACCATTTGTTAAAGAAGCTGTCTCTTCCCTGTTTAGGAGGAGCTTGGTAGCGTAGTGCCTAAGACACTTGACTACTAACCAGAAGGCTGGCAGTTCAAACTCACCAGCCACTCCTCGGAAGAAAGGTTGGGCAATCTACTTCCATAGTGATACCACTTTGGAAACCCAAGGAGGGGTCGTTATGAGTTGGGTCTGACTTGACAGAAAATAATAACAACAACAACTTCCCATTTAATAGGTTTTGGACCTTTGTCTAAGACCAGCTGTCCAGAGGTGAATGGGTCTATACCTTGATTATTGATTCTATTCCATTAGTCTATCCATCTGTCATTTTACCAATACCATGCTGTTTTGACTACTGTGGCTGTATAGTAGTTCTTAAGACTGGGGAGTGTGAGACCTCCCACTTTGTTCTTCAGAAGTGCTCTGCTTATCCAAGTTCCCTTTCCTTTCCATATGAAGTTAGTAACTGTTTTTTTCCATGTCCTTAAAATTTTTTTTGCAATCTGAATTGAGATTGCATTAAATGTGTAGATTGTTTTATGTAGTATTGACATTTTCACAATATTCAGTCTACCTAACCATGAACAAGGTAGGTTTTTCCATGTATGTAGTGCCCTTGTTGTCTCCTGTAGTAGTGTTTTATAGTTTTCTTTGCATAAGTCTTTTGTTTCTCTGGTAAGGTTTATTCCTAGACATTTTATCTTTTTCATAGCCATTATAAATGTTATTGTTTCCCTTATTTCTTTATCAGAGGACTCTTTGTTGGTGTAGAGTAATCCAACTGATTTTTGTATGTTGCCCTTGTATCCTGCCACTTTGTTTAACGTCTCTATTAGTTCCAGGATTTTTTTTTTTTTTTTTTTAATTGAGTCCCTTGGGTTTTCTATATACAGTATCATATCATCCACAAATAGAAACGGTTTTACTTCCTCTTTACCAGTTTGTATGCCTTTTATTTCTCTTTCTTGCCTTATTGCCCTGGTCAGGACTTCCAATACAATGTTAAATAGAAGTGGTGATGGAGGGCATCCCTGTTTGGTTCCCGTTCATAAGGGGAATGCCTCCAGTCTTTCTCCATTCATAATGATGTTGGCTGTTGGCTTTCAATGTATGTCTTTCATTATGTTGAGGAATTTCCCTTTTATTCCTATTTTTCTGAGAGTTCTGAAGAGAAACAGGTGTTGGATTTTATCAAATGCCTTTTATGCATTGATTGATATAATCATATGGTTCTTTTGTTTTGTTTATGTGGTAGATTACATTGATTGTTTTTCTGATTTTGAACCACCCGTGCAAAACTGGTATGAATCGCACTTGGTCAGTGCAAAAACAACAAGGAGGCCACATGTTCCGACCTCCTCTAATTCCACAAAGGGAAGACAGGGTTACCAGCAGTAACCCAAGGCCTATTACTGCC
>NW_006921678.1:1413816-1416658 GCF_000298275.1 Orycteropus afer afer
GAACCTCCCAGAACATTGTATTGTGCCACGCCCAACAGAAATACTCCAGGTGGGCGACTTTAAAATCAGGATCTCCTCAGTTGCTAATGGCAATTCCCACCTTGGAGTTTACAAAGTCTTATGGGTAGAAAAGCCACACTAAGTAATTTACTACACCGCAGTCAGGATGTATTATTTTTTGATATGTTGTTGGATTCTATTGTTAGGATTTTGTTAAAGATTTTTGCATCTATGTTGATGAAGGATATTGGTCTGTAGTTTTTTGTTGTTGTTGTATCTTTCCCTGGTTTTTGCATTAGTGTTATGCTTGTTTCATAAAATGAGTTTGGGAGTATTCCATATTTTCCATGTTCTGGAATATCTTGAGTAGCATAGGTGTAAACTCTTCTCTGAATATTTGTAAAATTATCCAGTGAAGCCATCAGGGCCAGGATACTTCTTTGTGGGAAGTTTTTTATGACCTGCTCAATTTCTTCTTCTGTCATAGGTCTGTTCAAATATTCTAACTCTGAGTGAGATAGTTTAGGTAGGTCTTGTGATTCCAGAAATTGTCCATCTCTTCTAGGTTGTCAAATCTGTTGGAGTACAGTTTTTCATAACATTCTGTCAATATCTTTTTTATTTTGGTTAGTTCTGTTGTGATGACACCCTTTTTGTTTACTGTTCTTGTAATTTACATATTCTCTTTTCTTTTGTTAGATTTGCCAATGGTTTATAAATTTTGTTAATCTTTTTAAAGAACCAACTTTTTGTTTTGTTGATTTTCTCTATGTTTTCCGTTTCATTTATTTCTGCTCTGATCTTTATTATTTCTTTACTTCTAGATACTGTAAGATTCTTTTGTTGTTCTTTTTTTAGTTCTTGGAGTTGATGAGTTAGAGTGTCAATTTTGTTTCTTTCTTCTTTTTTGATGTATACATTTATTGCTATAAACTATCCTCTGAGTACTGCTTTTGCTGTGTCCCATAGGTTTTGGTATGATGTATCTTCATTCTCGTTTGTTTCTAGGAAATTTTTATTTCAGTTTTTATTCATTCTATTACAAGTAGTTTTTGAGCAGTGAATTGTTCAGCTTCCATGTTTGCTGATTTTTCCTTGATCTTCCTATTATTAATTTATAATTATATAGCATTGTGGTCCAAGAATATGCTTTGTAGTATTTCAATGCTTTTGAATTTATTGAGGCTTGTTTTATGTATTTCTTCTGGAGAAGGATACATGTGCACTGGAGAATAATGTGAGTTGTGTTTTTTGAGTGGAATGTTCTATATATGTCTATGAGGTTGAGCTGGATGTTTGTATTGTTGAGTTCTGTATCTTTGTTGAGTTTTTTGCTAGTTACCTGTCCTTGTTTGAAAGTGGTGTGTTAAAGTCTCATACTACTATTGTTGTTGTTGTTGTTGTTATGTGAGGTCAAGTCAAACCCGACTCATAACGACCCCTCCTTGGGTTTCCAAGGCAGTATCACTACAGAAGTAGGATTGCCCAACCTTCATTCGGAGGAGTGGTTGATGGGTTTGAACCACCAGCCGTCTGGTTAGCAGGCAAGTGTCTTAGCCACTATGCTACCAGAGCTCCCACTACTATTGTAGAGTAGAGTTGTGTATTATCCCTTTTAATTCAGTTAATATTTGCTTCACGTATTTTGGGGCACTTTCATTTGGTAAATAAATATTTATTATTGTAACATCTTCTTTGTCAATTGACACTTTCAGCATTGTATAATGTCCTTCTTGGTCTCTTATGATGTTTTTCACCTTAATGTCTATTTTATCAGAAATTAATATCACCACTCCTGCTCTTTTTGATTACCATTGGCTTGGTATATTCTTTTCCACCATTTAACTCTTAATTTGTTTTTATCTTTGTGTCTAAGGTGGGTCTCTTGTAGACAGCATATCTATGAGTCTTCTTTTCTTATCTGGTCTGCCACTCTCTTTCTCTTGATTGGTGCATTTAGTCCATTCTCATTGACTGTAATTAGTGATAGATATGAATTTATTCCTGTCATTCTATTGTGTTTTTTTGTCATGATGTTGGTGATTCCATGGTCCATATAGTTTTCTGTGCCAAGTTTGATGTATTCTCAAATGCTTCCTCACATTCTTTTTTATTGTTGGTTCTAGGTTTATTAAACCCTTATGCTTTCCTTGATTCTTGATTTGCTCAGGGGAATCGTTAATTTTCTCTGTGGTTACCTTGGAGTGAATTCTTGTCACTATACTTTTAGAACAACATGTTCTATGAGGGTATTGTATTCTTTTCATCTCCATTTGGAAGTTTGTACCTAGAAGTTTTATTACCTCTAATAGTTTAGTTGTTCTTGTCATGTGAAGATTGGTTTCCTTAATTTTTAGTGTACAATGTTTTATGGTCTTATTTAGAGTGGGTAAAACCCAGTCACTAGTGCTCAGACGGCTCCCATGTTACCCTCCCGAGAGGGACCGGGTCTCCGGGAGCAAGGTAAGCATGGGCAGGCAGGTGCTTACTCACTGATCTGCACTGCACACTTGCCCTTGTTACCGTCCTGAGAGGGACTGGGTCTCTGGGAGCAAGGTAAGCATGGGCAGGCTTGTGCTTACTCACTGATCTGCACTGAACACTTTCCCTTGTTACCCTCCCGAGAAGGACCAGGTCTCCGGGAGCAAGGTAAGCATGAGCATACCACAAAGTAGCAGGCTGGAAGAGCAGGAGAAAGGGGTAAAACCCAGGGAGCCAAAGAGAAGAGCAATCAGCTGAAGGGATTAGATGAGGAGGGGAAACTCAGGGACGCCCAAAGAAGCAGGCCAGAAGAGCAGGAGAAAGGGGATTAAAAGACAGGAAGCCAGACAGAGGAACAGTC
>NW_006921678.1:1428470-1440522 GCF_000298275.1 Orycteropus afer afer
AACCAAAAACAAAAAAAAAAAAGGGGGGGGGAAGAAGATAAAAACAAGAAAACCTTCAATATCTGGTTGATAAGGCACTAAGAGAAAAAAGGTAGGGAAGGAGAATAATGAAGAAAAAAGTGGGAATAATGCAAAAAGAAAAACAAGCAATTGGGTTATCCATTGGATAAAAGGAAAAAAAAAATAATATATTTTTTTTCAACCAGGAACAGGGAAAAAAAAAAAAAAAAAGCTGAAAACTAGGACCTGGAAATGAAAGAATAAAGAATAATAGTAAAAATGACAAATGTATTATTAATAATAGTAGTTTTAAAACAGACAAAAACAAGCAAACTAAAAACCATGAAAAAGAAAGAGAAAAAAAAAGAAAAGAAAAGAAAAATATCGGGGGAGGGCATGGCAGGGTAACCAGGCTCCGTCTGAGCACACAGACTAGGATGGAGTTCCTACAGGTCCAGAAGGTGGCTGGGTGTGGGGGATGGCCACACCTCCATTCACCAAGTGGGTGTGGGGTATAAGAGTAACGAGGGGAATGTTGCACCTTTTCAGTTATCCAAGTCCGGAGTGTCCTTGGGGTTACTGGCAAGCAGAACCTGTTCCTAAGTCCCAGGCTTCTGTGAAAGCACTGTCTCTTTAAATATCCAAAATGGTCAAGCTGCTTGTAAACATTCAAAATAGCTGCATCCCCCTGGACAGGCAAAAGTCCACAGCTCATCCCACCTTCCTCTTCGCTGCTGCTTCGCTTTTTATTCCCCAGCCACCAGAGCAGTCTTCCATGCAGTCCCTGGCTAGCAGGGTGATTTTTAGGTTAATTCTTAGGCCTACCACCACTTGGTTATCTCCAAGCTGTCTGTGCAGTCAGGATTGCTCAGGATTGCTGCTAGACCACAGCTCCCTATGTCTCTTTTTTTTTTTTGGGGGGGGTGGTATTTTCTTGCAAATTCTTCTGATAGTTGGGGTTTAGTCCACTTCTATATCCTTTCCTTCAAGGCTCAGGGGTCCAGGATTATCTTCTGTGTCTGTGTTAATTGGCTACCCTTTTCTTTGTTGAAGAGGTTCTGTGCAGTCTTTCTTCCTATTCTGACATCTGGAATCCTGGATTTAGAATTCTTGGTTGTAAGTTATTTTCCTTCAGTGTTTTACATATGCTGTCCCATTGCCTTCTTGCTGGCATGGTTTCTGCTGAGTAATCAGAGCTCAGCCTAACCCTTTTATTATTATAAGTAATATTTCTTTTGTCCCAGGAAGCTCTCAATTATTTTTTCTTTGTCTTTGGTTTTGGAGAGTTTGATTATAATATGTCTTGGTGTTTTTTTTTTTTTTCTCTTGGGATCTATGAGCTTCTTGGACAAATATCTTTTCTTCCTCCATGATGTAGGGGAAGTTTTCTGTTAGTAGCTCTTCCACAATTTTTTCAGTGTTTTTTTCCACCTCTTGTTCTGGAATTCAAATGAGGTGTATGTTGTATGTCATCCCATATGACCCTTAGTTTCTCTTCATTTCTCTTAAATCTTTGTTCTGATTTTTCTTCATACAGGCTGGTGTCCAGGGATTTGTCTTCTAGTGGGGAAATGTGTTCTTCAGTCAGTTCTATCCTACTCTTTTGTGCTTCTACTATATTTTGTAATTCTGTAATTTTGATATTCATCTGGATTTCTAACTGCTGTTTTTCTATTAGTTCTGATTGTGCATTAATCTTGTTATTTTGTTCTTGAGTGATTTTCCTGAGTTATTCATGGGAACTGTCTTTGTTCTCCTTGCTTCTACTTGGGGTTTCCTTAGGCTCATGGAAAGTTCTTTAAGCACATCTTCTAAATTTCTCCTCAGATAATTCTGTTGCCTCCTCTTCCCCCATGTTTAATAAGAACTTTGTTTGGCATTTTGCTTCTAATGCCTTGGCCTGTTTTTTTTTTTTTCTTTGTTTGTTTGTTTGTTTGTTTGTTTGATTTGAGGTTGCCTGTTGTTTCTTAGACATTTTGAGGTTGTCTTTAACTGGTGATTGTGAATTGATTTGTTTTGTCTCAGTTTTATGGTTTAATGTTTTGAAAAGGTGGAGCTGGTGTATTTTATTTTGTTGATAATTACTTCAGGTGTACTGGGTTGCTCTGCAGTTTTCTTTATGAAGATGGAATTGCTGTGTGGAATGTGGATGTATGTCTCTGTTTGTCATAAAGATGGTTTAGGATTCAAGCTGGCAGGTATTATGGTAGCTGAATGTCATTTTTCTATTGGATGAATGAGCATATAGGTGGAGAAGGTGGAAGGAGAGGACAGAAGAAAGAAAATCTGCAAGTTGCTAGGAGCAGTTTCTAGGCCTTTGAGCGGGCTGCTAATGATGACACTGTACTGTTATTCACAGGCCCAGAGCTCAAGTTCAGCAAAACTTCCAGTTGTTAGGGGGTTGTCACTTTCTGCCAGGTTCAGACACATGCAAAAATCTCATTCTCAAGGCCTCTCTGTGCCAAAAAAAATGACTCAATGTAGCTTCCCTGTTCTGCGATCTACTGTAGGAGTTCCTCCCAAGGCCCACTCACTTGCAGCATTAATGATCTTTCTGCTCAGGTTTCAGTGGTTCTGGAGCCAGAGAAGTGCCTGTTCACACCTAGGAGCCCCAAGTTTAATGGCAAAAGCAGGTGCTGAAGGTAGATCTGTGGGGTGACCACTGGTACACTGGTGGGTGTGCCCTCTTCTCTAACCCAGGGAGGTCTCTGATGGATCTTCTCACCTGCCGGTCAGTGCTTCCCCAAAAGGTCTCTGATGGCCTTTCTCACCTGCTGCTCATCACTCTACAGGGCAGATTCCCCTGTTTTTGTTATTTTTCCCCTGCCCCTTTCTTCTTTCTAATCCTACTCCTCTGAGTTTGGCACATTCTGACTCAGTGAGCTGTTCAGAGCACCAGAATCCCTATTTCAAACTGCTGCACCTAGTTTTCAGGTACTAAGATGCTAGAAGGAATTAACATGGGGACTGCTAATGAGATGCTATTTTTAATGTGATAGTTGGAGCTGTGTGTCAACCTGGCTGAACCACAATTCTGTGTGGTTTAAACAATTGTGATGTAGGTTGTTCCATTGAAGGGATCAGATGTATATATCTTGAACAACCTATCAGTTGAAAGGGGGTTTCTCTAGTGGAGTGGCCTGCTTCCAGTATATTTATGGACATGCTGGGAAAAGGGACACTCTTCTGGATTCTGTTGTGCTGCCTACAACTGTCAGTGAGTGAACAATCTGCTATTCAGCCTGGAGATCTTGGATTCATCATTCATTGGAGTCAACAGCCAGTATATTGCCTGCCAACCTTGAGCTCCTCAGCCCCTGCAACTGCATGAGTCAGGAAAAGCTCCAGCTTGAAGTTTGATCCAAGTTCTTACTTTGGACTTGCCAGCTTCCATAAATGTGTGAGCCATTTTCCTGAGATAAATTTCTCTTTCTCTATATATATAAGCTTTACTGGTTTTGTTTCTCTAGAGAACCCAGTGTGACACATTGAATCTCTGTGTTTTCATATTCATTTCATGTTTATATTTATATATTTAAAAAAAATGTCCTGTGGCTATTTAGAAATTTGGCCTGTGGTTATTTAGAAATATGTATGGTTTAATTTTGACTGTTTGGGGGGGTTTCCAACTTTCTCTGTGCTATTGATTACTAGTTTATTTTCATTTTGATCTGAGAAAGTGCTTTGTGATTCTAGCCTTCTAATTTTGTCAAGCTATATTTCATAGTTCAGAATACAATCTATACTATAGTTTTAGCTTTTTATATCTTTACTGATATTCTGCCTGCTTGATTTATTATTATTGTAAAATGAAGGTTAAATTAATAATGGACATGTGCATTTCTTCTTTCAATTCTATCAGTTATTGTCTTATGCATCTTGATGCTCTTTTGCTGATTGCAGAAATCCCTGGGTGACACAAACAAATAACATTCTCAGTTTCTAACTGAAACTAACCAAAAGATTAGAGGTTTGATTCCAAACAATGTTATCCTGAGAAAAAGGCTTGGAGATCTACTTTCAAAAAATTCACCTTATCACACATAATTCTACTCTGCCAAACATGAGGTTGCCATGAGCTAGGTTTGATTCAACAGCAACTTATTGTGTTAGTTCCTGCTAAAAAGGCAAGGAGGCCACATCTTTTGACCTCCTCTAACCACGCAAGAGGAAGACAGAATCACTATCAGTAGTCCAAAGCCTATTTATGCAAGGCCAGACATGCTGCCTCCCTCCAGCCCTTTCACCAACCATTCCTCCCAAAGCACCCACCACCTCTCTCCAGGGTTCAATAATTCACTGCAATGGCCATATACAGAACTCACAGATTAGGGGGTTTATTAGGGAAGCACCAGATTACAACGCGTGTCTCTTGCATCTCTTTCCCAGTAGTGCATGTCTCTCTCACAGGAGTGTGTTCCTTCTCAGCAGTACGACCTTCTCACCCAGTAGTCAGAGAGAGTTCTTCCTCTAGGAGGCCTCCTTTTGAGCTTGGCAGAGTGGCCAAACTAGCCAATCATAACATCAGGATACTAAGCACTTGAGAGAGAGCAAACCTCCCAGAACATTGCTTTGTGCCACGCCTAGCAGAAATACACCAGGTGGATAACATTTACAATCAGGAGGTCCTCAGTTGTTCACAGCAAATTCCACAACAGAGTTTAGAAAGACTTATGGCACATAACAACAACAACAACATATACTCTTGAAGAATTAATCTCTTCGCCATTCTATAAAGCCATATTTACCCATGATAATGTTCCTTTTTCTGAAATCAATTTTGTATCAAATTAATATAAATACTTCAACTTATTTTAAAAAATTGTGTGATTCTGTTGTTTTAAATTTTATTGTGGTAAAATATACATAACAAAAATGTACCATTTTAACCATTTTAAAGTGAACCATTGAGTGACATTAATTACATTCACAATGTTGTGTAGCTGTCACCACTATTTTGAAAAATTTATCATCACCTCAAACAAAAATTACATCCCATTTACACAATAATGACCGAGTATCCTATTCCTCCATTGCCTAGTACCCATTAATAAACTTTATCTCTATGGCTTTGCCTATTTAGATATTTCATATGACTTGGAGCATACAATATTTATCCTTTCCTTTCTGAATTATTTCAATTATTGGTAATCTACTTCCATAGTGATACTGCCTTGGAAAGCCAAGTTTGTTGTTGTTATATATAGTCGAGTCAGACCCGAGTCATAGTGACCCCTCTTTGGGTTTCTGAGGCAGTATCACTATGGAAGTAAATTGCCCCATCTTCCTTCTGAGGAGTGGCTGGTGGGTTTGAACCACCAGCCTTCTGTTTAGCAGTCAAGTGCCTTAGGCAGTATGCTACCAGAGCTATTAGGAAAGCCAAGGAGGGGTGACTATAAGTCGGAGATGACTCAATGGCAGTAAGTTTGTTTTTTTGTTTTTATAACATTTTCAAGGTTTGTCCATGTTGTAGCATCTATTATAACTTTATTCCACTGTATGGTTTAATAATATCCCAATGTATTTATATACCATATTCTGTTTATCCATTCACATTGGTGGGCACTCAGGTTATTTCCCCCTTTTGATTATGGTTCATAATGTTGTGATAAGGAACTTTGATAGCATAGTGTCTAAAGCACTTGACTGCTAACCAGAAGTCTGGCGGTTCAAACCCACCAGCCACTCCTCGGAAGGAAGATGGGGCAATATACTTCCGTAGTGACACTGCCTTGGAAACCCAAGAAGGGGTCACTATGAGGCAGGTCTGACTCGATGGCACATAACAACAACAACAACAACAACGTTTTGATAAACGTTAATATACAAGTATATGCCTGTATTCTTGCTTTCAATTTTTGGGGTTATGATAGTTATGTTTGTGTGTCAACTTGGCTGGGCTTGGTTGAGTGGCTGGGCAGCTGGTGGTAGTTAATCCCCATGATGAGACTGGCAATCAACTCCATGGTGGGAGCTCCACAAAGCAGATGAGTAGCTGTCTTGGGGATGTGGTCTGTTTCCTGTATTTAAAGAGAAGCTTTGGTAATGGTCTCTAGTCTATGACATGCTTGGACCCTGCATGCAGCTGTGTCATTGCCCAGCATCATGCTATGCTCTGTTGACCTTGGGACTGACAATGGACTTAAGTTAATGGTCTGCTATGTGGTTTAGTAACATTGAGACTGTGCCTTTTACTTGTCAACCTTGGGGTTTCTCAGCCTCAGCAGCCAGCAGCTGTCTGAGTGAAGAAATGCCTCTAGCTCCAGTGGACTGGGAGCAGGAGGCAGAGCTGGACCCTAATGTTGAGTGGCTTTCACCCAGCCCCTAGAGCCTGGCACTTTGAACTTGGACTTAAAACCTCCAAATTGTAAGAATAAACTTCTGTTTGTTAAGGCCATCCCATTTGTGATATGTTTCTGTCAGAGCAACACTAGGTAACCAGAACAGGGGTATATTATTAGCAGTGGAATTGTTGAGGCATATGACAGTTTTATGTTTAACTTTTTGAGAAACCATGGAAATGTTTTCTATAGTGGCTACACATTTAATATTCCCACCAGAAATGCATATGTGTTCCAATTTCTCTACATTCTTGCTAATGTTATTTTCATTTTTTTTTTTTTTTCTGATAATAGCCATCCTAGCATGTACCTCATTATAATTTTGATTTGCATTTCCCTAATGACTAATGGGGATGCTCTGGTAGTGTAGTGCCTAAGGCACTTGACTACTAACCAGAAATCGAGTGGCTCAAACCCATCAGAAACTCCTCAAAAGGAAGGTTGAACAATCACTTCCATAGTGATGTTGTTGTTGTTGTTGTTGCTGTTATGTGCCGTTGAGTGATACCGCTTTGGAAACCCAAGGAGGGTTTGCTATGAGTCAGGTCTAACTCGATGTCAAATAACAACAACAACAACAACAACAAATGACTAATGGTGGAATCTTGGTGATGCAGTGCTTAAAAGTCTTGGCTGCTGACCAAAAGATCAGCAGTTTGAACCTACCAGTCAGTCTGCAGGAGAAAGATGTGACAGTCTGCTTACATAAAGATTTACATCTGTGGAAAACTTATGCTGCAATTCTACTCTGCTAAAAGGTCGCTAAGAGTCAGAATTGACTCTGCAGCACCTTACTGGGTATTTTTATATTAAGCAATATCTATGCAAGACTTTTGCTCATTTTTAAATTGGGATATTTGCTTTATAACCATACCAACAAAAATCCAACATAATGATAGTGGATTCCTGCTAAAATATTGCAAGTTAGATTCTTTCTGAGGAAGAATACATAAGAAATACATAAGATTAAATAACCAAAGGAAGTGTTGAATGTGAATATTTTGGTACCATAGTTGTAACAAGCATATAACATTTCAACTCAAAGGCAAATTAACATACTGACACTAACATCTATTTATCTCAGCTTCTACTACTCAATATAACATGGCCAGCTTCCAATAAAAAAAAAAAAAATATATATATATATATATATATATATAAGACATTCAAAGAGGCAAGGAAAAACAAACTTTGAGGAGACACAGTAATTAACAGAAGTAAACTCAGATATGATACCTATGTTAAAATTATTAGAGAAGGAATTCAAAATAACTATGAGTAATATGTTAGGATATGTAATGGAAAAATTACACACCATACAAGAGTAAATGGGTAATGTAAGCAGAGAGATGGAAACTCTAAGGATCAAAAGGAAATTCTAGATATCACAAAAGTATCAGAAATGAAGAATGCCTTGAAAGATTCATTAGTATACCTGAAAGGCCAAGGGAAGAATGAGTGGATTGAGGGAAACTGAAATAATAGATGGTAAAAGGGAAGAATACAAGAGAACAGATCATAACTTTAAAAAAAAAAAAAAAAAATTAACATACTTCTAAGCAATAACCAGATATTCCCTGCTAACTTACCAATATAATAAGGTCCAATCACCACATTTCAAACTCTCTAGGAAAAATGTTTTATACCTCCTAGATATTATCATTAATATGATTCATGTTTTTCAAGGAATATTTCAAGTAATATACTTAATCAGAAGACACACACACAAAAAAAAAAAAACGAAAAAAAAAAAAACCTTAGCATTCTTAAATGAACATGTGAAGAAATCACAAGAAATTTTAGAATGTTTTGATTTCTGAAATCCTATTTTAATTTATCTCCAACTGTGCCATG
Organism: Orycteropus afer afer; assembly: GCF_000298275.1. Taxonomy (NCBI): domain Eukaryota; kingdom Metazoa; phylum Chordata; class Mammalia; order Tubulidentata; family Orycteropodidae; genus Orycteropus; species Orycteropus afer. The sequence continues at coordinate 1,436,666 of NW_006921678.1, forward strand.
CAAGTGCTTGCTTTTCATAGTGAATTGTGCACAGTGGGAGAGATAGCCAAGAAGGGATTTAATAAGCAAAAATGGCTTAGCATTTAAAGAGGCTATGTGTTGCAAGCATTACATAATCATTGTTTTCACCTTAGGTTTTCCGTTGACTCTTAGATTTTTAAATATTTGTTACATGGCAACTGAGTCATTGATGACCCATTTCAACCAGTCAGAAAGCATACAGGTTTAGAGTATAAAGCAAGCATTTTTCCTTCATCTGCAGGACAAAAGATAGACATCAATGTTAATATTGTCAAAGAAAATGCCCAAGATAATGTTAAAACAGGCAAAGATTATTTTATTAAAAAAAAAAAGAAAGAAATTAGAGCTAACAGTGGGGACAGGAATGTTGGAGCTCCCATTGCAATAGGAGAGAAAGACCAGAACTAAATCTGATCTTGACTCTGGCAAAGCAGAAGTTGTGAAAAATGTAGAGACTGAAGTGAATTAGTTGAAAAAAAAAAAAAAAAAAAAAAGGACTCAAATATGGCACAAGGCCTGGAAAAACTTTGTTCTACTATACATAAGGTGTCCATGAGTCTGAGCTAACTCCATGGCAACTGACAACAATAACTGAAGTTTTTAGTGGGAGGTTAAATAATGAGCTGTTTCAATCATATGGAGTCATCTCCTGAGTTTACTGTTAAGGGCAGATAGAAAATGTCCCATCTGGATTCTGAAAAGAGCAGGAGAGAGGGAAGTCTGGGGCCTAGTGTCAGGAATGAGCCTGCTTAAAATTTGTGAAACTGAAGGGACAATTAAAGTGTTGGTCAAAAGCATACCCACTGTTGTCAAGCCTATCCAACTCATAGTGATCCAAAAGAACAGCATAGAACTGCCCCACAGAATTTTCAAGGCTGTAAATCTTTATGGAAGCAGACTAACACATCTTTCTTCCACAGAGTGGCTAATGGGTTCAAACTGCACACCTTTCAGTAAGCAGCCAATCACTTAGCTTCTGCACCACCAAGGCTCCTTGTATCTTGGTCAGTCACACCTTTTTTTTTCAAGAAAAATCAAACTTCTCATTAAACCAATTAGGAAATCTAATCTAACACTATGTTTCAACAAGTTTATATTGTTGAAAGATTAATTGAACCATTTTCCAAAGATACTTGATGAATAGTGGAAAGAGTCAGACATTTCATGAGGAGAATTCCTGTGAAAATAAAATAAAAAAAATGAGTATGAGGGGTTGGAGCCAACTCTAAACCCAGTGTGCAGGTACAGAGAGCAGCCAGCTGGATGGATTTGAGGTCTGCTTTTGGTGGCATAAGGGCAACAGTGCAATTCTGGGTAATTCTATAACAGTGTACTTATAGGTTAGTCTTTTGATGATGCTTAGTTACAATAAATACACCAATCAGGTTTTGAAGAATGAATATGAATCAGTTCCAAAAACTCACTTGTTTGTCCTCTAGATGTACATCATATCTAGGCTGGGACAATATGATTATGAAGAATAATATATTGTCGCTTCTAGTTCTCTCACCTTTGTATCGAGCCTATATATGGCATCATCTATAATGTTTATTATCTATATTATCCTTGAGAAGTATAAAGATGATTTAGCTATTCAGTCAACATTCTTGAATGATGAGGATAACAACCTGACTGAGAATCCAGAAAGGTGAATATGATTTCAGCTAGTAGTTTAAGTCACCAACATAAATTCTGAGCCTTTTACTTGTCCTTGGTTGTCCATGGCGTCATCTTCAAGAGAACATACAAAAGGTAAAAGTGACTTTTTGTGACATTTAAATATGGTGGTAAAGGCTACCATAATATTTTGAGTAGATTGAATGAGGTTGATGTACTCTGATTTATTGAGAAAAATGGAAGAATTGGTGAGATTGGCAAGGAGACAGGTCATTTGTCAAGGAAACAATCCAGTTAGCAAGAAGAAGTTAATAGATAGGATGGTAGTCAGTGTTATGTGTCACCTTGACTGGGCCTGTTGATACAGCTGGGTATTCTTATTCCCCATGATGAGATTGGTAATCAGCTCCATGGTGGAATCTACTGGAGCAGCTGAGTAGCTGCCTTAGAGATGTGGTCTGCTTCCAGCATACAAGAAGAACCTTTGTGAAAAGTCTCTGCAGCTTTTTGGCATGCTTGGACCCTGCAAGTAGCCAAGTCTTCGTTCACCAGCCTGCCATGTTCCCTGCCAATCTTGGAATTGTCTCTGGACTTGAACTAGTGGCCTGCCACATTGTTTGGTAATCTTGAGACTGTGTCATTTTTTTTTTTTTTTTTTTTTTTTTTTTTTTTTTTTTTTTTTTTTTTTACCTTGGGTTTTTCAGCCACAGCAGCCAGAAGTGGCCTGAGTGAAGAGAAGTCTCTAGCTTCAGTGGTCCAAGAGCAAGAGGCAGAGCTGAAGCCCAAGGTCGAGGGGCTTTCACCCAGCCCCTTTGGCTGGCACTTTGAATTCAGACTTCTAGCCTCTTGAACTGTAATAGAATAAACTCCTGTTTGTTCAAGCCATAAATGCATGATATTTTCTGTTAGAGTGACACTAGATAACCAAAATTGGTGGGTTTTCCACAGACAAAGTAAGAATCATCAAAAGCTACTCAGGGGTTATAGAAATGATTTTCATCTCATGGCTAGATGGTCAAGAAGACATAGTTGAAAGAGGAAAAAGAATTTATTAGAAGTTGTTCAAATGTACCTGAGTTAGGGTCGAGACATTAAGTGAAGATGAGCTAGGGTACATTTCCTTTCATATTAGGGATGGATGGAGAAATAGGAACTAGTCCTATGTCGGATTTGGTGGTGCCATGTTAAGTGTAATGGAAAATGCTCATCCTAAGGAAAGCACCAATGGTGCAATCTCAGTTAAAGCAGACATGACCTTTTCATGGAAAAACTGGAATAAGGTTTCGTTCAGATCACAGTGAGAAATGATTCTGTTTAAGATCGTAGAAGGATACATTTCAAAAGTTATGGCATAGAAAATATGTCAAAGGTGAAAGGAATTCTGGGGATGCATGACAACCAGTAGGAAAAGGAATGCAGAAAGATGAGTCTCAGGTTTCATCTCAAGACGTAGAAGCAAGCTCAGCCCAAATATGCCAAAGATTTTGAGGTTGAAACCATCAGGTGGAAATACAGGTGGAGTCAGGATGAATTTCAGGTTCAAGAGCCCTGTTTGATAGACTTAATATAACTACAAAAGGTAATATTTGAGATCCAATGAATTAGAGTTTCCTATGGAGCTTTGGTAGCATAGTGGCTCAGGTACTTGACTGCTAACCAGAAGGCTGGCGATTCAAACCCACCAGCCACTCCTCGGAAGGAAGATGGGGCAATCTACTTCCATAGTAATACTGCCTAGGAAACCCAAGAAGGGGTCGCTGTGAGTCAGGGCCAACTCGATGGCACATAACAACAACAACAACAATCTTAAACAAAGGAAACAGTTTTTAAAAGTTGAGATATCCAAATGCAAAATGAGTACTTTAAAATCAAAAGAAATGAAGTCAAGTCCTCAGTGTCCTTTAAAGAATGGAGTTCAGAGCACAGGAGCAGCAATGAGATCCACCTGTGGATCCCAGATAAATTAGAAGGAAAAGGCTTCAGAGGAGGAACACAATCTAATACTGATTGAGAGGTCTTAGGGTCCAGTATCAATCTATATTCTGAGCAAATAATCGGAGAAGCTGGACTGTATGAAGAAAAACGTGGTATCAGGATTGGAGGAAGAATCATTAACAACCTGAGATATGCAGACGATACAACTTTGTTTGATGAAAGTGAGGATGACTTAAGGCACCTACTGATGAAGGTTGAAGAATACAGTCTGCAGTATGGATTAC
>NW_006921678.1:1441038-1444056 GCF_000298275.1 Orycteropus afer afer
GGGGGAGGCCTTCAAAGAGATGGATTGACATGGTGGCTGCGATGATGGGCTCAAGTATAGCAGGGATTGTGGGGCTGGTGCGGGATCGGGCAGTGTTTCATTCTGCTGTGCATGGGTCACAATGAGTCGGAAATGACTCGATGGCACTTAACAACAACAACAACAACAGGGTCCAGTAAAGACTCTGATACTGTTTTCTAGTCATAACTCCAAAACTGTCACTGAAAATTGAACTGGATAATGTTAAAACAAATATGGATAACTTATTTAAAAAAAAAAAAAAAAGGAGAAAAGAAAGAACAGATCTAAATTCCATCTCACCTCTGGTGAAGCAGAGGTTGGGGAAATTTTTAGAGGCTGAAGTAAATTAGTGAAAAAATATGCAATAAGGAAGGTGGTTAGAACAAAAGATAAGAAAGGGAGTGTGCTGATCACATGGAATCATTCCCTGAGTTTACTGTTAAGGTCAGATAGAAGGTTTTCCACCTGGATTCTATAAGAGCCAAAGATAGAGGAAGATCTGGAGCCTAGAAGTCAGGAAGAACCCTGCCTAAAGTTTGGTCAAACTAAAGTATATTAATGTATATTGGTCAATATCCTCTGTAATAAATGTGTTTGGGTATTAGCAATTTTGTTTCATGTTCTGCTTAATAGCTTATTTTATACTTATAAATACATACTCCCACTAGCCCATCCTTTCAAATTTTCCCATATTTGAAAATATGTAAGTGTTCAGAAAGGAAAAAAAAAAAAAAAGTACCATCTCTATGCCTTAAAATAGGAGCTCTGGTAGCATAATGCCTAAGGCACATGATTGCTAACCAGAAGGTTGGCAGTTCAAACCCACCAGCCACTCCTCGGAGGGAAGGTTGGACAATCTACTTCCCTAGTGATACTGCCTCTGAAACCCAAGGAGAGGTTACTATGAGTTGGGTCCAACATGATGGCAAATAATAACAGCATGACTTAAAACATTGCAGGAGACAAAATTCCTTTGATACATTTTATGTTACTCATAATAAAACAATTTATAACATTTCAAAAAGTATAAATTACTTTCCTCCATATCTGAGAAAACTATAAATTTATATGTTTTAAGAACTATTAAAATAAGTGAAGGAATTTCCCTTCAGGCCTGGAACTGAATTCACCCTGATGACTCAATTTTCATACAAGTAATAGATCTATAAGGTGAATAATAACACAAAGAATGTATTCACTTCTTAGAATAATCAGCCATTTGAGATCAAAAGGGCAGTGTTTGCCCAAGGAAAAAGTTCAGAAGGCAGAAAGAGTTAGGAAAGAAGGAGGAATGGACATGGGAAACAAGGTGAAAGTGGAATGAATGATGTTACTTTGTGGGAATTATAATTAATAGCACAAAATAGAATATGTATAAATGGTTGAATGTAAAAATGATTTGCTCTGCAAACCTTCACCCAATCACAATAAAGAGGAAAAAATAAAATATATAAAGATTATATATATATATATATATATATATATATATATATATATACAGTGTCAAAAACATACCTAATTTATTTTAATAAAATAGAAAAGGAAACATCAACCAGAATTATTTTCACATGCTGAACTTGGATAGAAAAAATGTAATTCTAACTTAAGGGTAACAACTCTTGCTTCCAATGAAACAATAATCAAAGTTATGAAAAGTGCATGTAATAGTTCAAAGTCTATAAAGAGATAAACAAACAAGACCACCTACTGTTATGAATGTTAGAAATACATTTAAATCTGATTTACTTCAACTGAAAATTTACTTGATTTCTTGCTGAGACATCTCTGCCAGTTGGTGGTCCATCTATTTTATAAATAGCTTCTTTAATAAGAATTTCACTACTAATTACACAATTTTTAAAAACATCAGTAAAGACTCCCAGACATCCTACTGTTATTTGGGTTTATTTCTACTACAGCAGTGTTCCTTTAGATTTCCCCAGGGATTACTTCTAACAGCATAAGAGTTAGTGTTAGATGAGTTAGATATCCCTGTGGCTTCTGAAGGCATTAGCCAAACATCTTTCCACACAGCCAAATACTTTTTGAGGTTTTGATTTAAAGATTATTTGGCTTTCTACCACAGAATATATCATACTTAGTTTAGCAAAGTCACTTCATGGTTGAAATTAATCTATCAAATTCCACAATTAACTTCTATGGAAACAGAAGTCAAGAAATCAAATGATATATTACATAAGGCGTATTTGTTGAAAAGGACTTCTTTAAAGTGTTAAAAAGAAAAGATGCCACTTTCAAGAGTAAAGTGCACCTAACACACGTCATGGTATTTTTAATCTCCTCAAATGCATGTGAAAGCTGGACAGTCAAGGAAGACCAAAGAACTAATGCATTTGAATTATGCTTTTGGGGAATAATATTGAATATCATGGACTGACAGGAAAGGAAAAAAAAAAAAGAAAATCTGTCTCAGAAGAAGCATAGCCAAATGAGTCTTAAGAGAGAGGTTTCTAGAACTTCAGTCCCTCATACTTTAGTCATATTTTCAGAGGGTTCATTCTTGGTAAAGTGGAGGGTAAGCAAATAAGATGAAGACCCTCAATGAGATGGATTGGCACAGTGTCTCAACAATGGGCTCCAGCATTGTAATGATTATGAGGATGGTGCAGGAGGGGGCAGTGTCATGGTCACATAGAGTCACTGGGAATTGGAACCAGCTTGATGCAACCTAATAAAAACAACAAAAGAATGGTTCTTAAAGTGTGTATCTCATAAGTGTTTATGATTTTATTTACCTTCATTAATCACAAAACATTCACCCTATAAGCCTATATATTATTTCATCGGTGGATACTGATCCCAAAATTCCTTCCTCTGCGAAATTGGTCAGCATTTTCAACCATTGGTTGCCCTCACAAAGTTACTGCTTTAATTAATTGCACTATCAAAGTATTATGAATTCTTGAACATTAACCTCAACTAACTATAACTGGAAGAAATGAAAATGTAAAATGGGAGAACAGAGATTTCAAAGGG